>NC_052499.1:44714188-44750900 GCF_016617805.1 Bactrocera tryoni
GAAGGCTACGTGTTAGCAGGGGAGCATATAGATAAACGAAATACTATGCTTTACCAATTAATTTTCCTTTGCCAAACAACACCTGTATAATTTTGCAGTATTGGAGCAATTTGTGGCATGTCCCTATAATAATTGTATCTTTTTATAAATACTCAGATATCAAGTTATCAAATGTCTATAGTCCATTAACAAACACACGTATATATAAATTAAAATTACATCGCATTTTTGAGGATATGCATGACTAAAAAGTATTATATCAATGTAGTAATTTAAAAATTTTCTGTCTTGGACCAATAGAGTGATCTCTTACCGACGATTAGATCTAATGGGCCTGTTGAATACAGAGTTTTAATGAGTTCGAGTACTGTTAATTTTTTCAAAGAACTGTTCCGAATATTGAACTCTATATCCCTTAATTGTCTAGAATTAGTGTTAGGCAATGATCCATTCACTCAATTGGCAGATTTTCAAATACCTCTTCGCAACATATTTTAAATTCTAAATTAATTGATTAATGATTGCGAAGGCATTCGAAAGCCTGTGTACTTATTATTTTAGTTTTTTATAAATATTGGTCTTCATTGACTTTTCTTTGTTAAGCGAATTTGGTATATTGGTAAGCGAATTTGAGTACTAAGTTCTTGTATAGTCTGTAAAGGGTGATCCATTTCGAGGATCCCTACATTTTTAAAGA
Organism: Bactrocera tryoni; assembly: GCF_016617805.1. NCBI lineage: Eukaryota > Metazoa > Arthropoda > Insecta > Diptera > Tephritidae > Bactrocera > Bactrocera tryoni. Next base: position 44,714,886 of record NC_052499.1, read on the forward strand.
AATAAACACAGGAAATTCAAATTTAATAAGGAGTGTTTATTATCATTTTAAAGAACAATCTTTGGCATATATTTTTTGAAATTTATCTTTTCAAATATTGAAAATTCTAAAGAAAACACAAAACAACCATTGCATTTATTTTAGGTGCAAATCAATCAGTGAAACGATGAGTCGTACGAATTATACGACGACATTGACATAGTTCAGCGAATTAAGAGATAGCGGCTACGCTGGCTAGGTCATGTCATCCAAATGTGCGAAAACACTCCAGCTCTGAAAGTATTCGACGCAGTACCCGCCGAGGGAAGCAGAGAAAGACCACCACTCCTTTGGGAGGACTAGGTGGAGGAGGACCTGGCTTCGCTAGGAATCTGCAATTATTCTTAACTCGGCTTTAACCGCGTAGCCGTATCTACACCAGTAAAGAAAATGAAGATGTATTTCATGGAAATATCATAAGTTATTCGAAATATAATAAATTATTGTGAGCAATAGGGTTGTTTAAATAATAAATGGGCAACGAGAAAATATATAATTTTAAATAAGTTCACTTTTGCACAAGTTCATTTTCTCTGCTAAATTTTCTAATTTTTAATAGATTACCGACATATTTTAATTTAACTAGAATAGGAATGTAATTGTTTGTGATTGACTTCATAATTAGTGTACAGATATCTTTTGTTAAAGCCCCCTATAGTGTAATTTGTTCACCTTTAAGTTATAAAAATTGTGAACGTAGGTAATGTTCGCCAACACCTAAACTTGCTTCCATTTTCTTGTTTTCTTATGAATTCTTTATTTGTAATAAGTTCAAGATTATACAGCCATATATAACGCAATCGCGTTTCAAGCTATTAAATTTCATATTTTTGTGTAGTAGTAGTGTATAGAGAAAAATCCACCGATTTTTGAATATAAAATTTCACTGCAACAACACTTCGGTCACCTGTGGCATGCCTCATTTCCACAATCAGGCTGAAACGAGCAAAACTGGTGAGCGACGTGGGCACCCCGTCACGTTTTTGGCACTTTCAACTCTCCGTTTGAGTTCGCTTTTGGCTCACGTTTTTTTTCTTAATTGTAGCAAATGTGAAGCCAAATAATAAATTTGTTTGTGGTCGAATAATTCAGTACACTAGATTTTCAAATTACTGGCACAAAATTGATATCTAATTCGAATTTTTCGGGATTCTTTCTAAGTACAACCATCCAGTTAAATAAAGTCATTATTGAATGATGTCTTAAATGATATATATATTTTAACATAAAATGCCGAATGCTAGCAGACCATTATTAAACAATACTCTATAACCAAGTAGCCCAAAAATTCTTGACTTTATCTTCGCCTTTTGTCTAAAGCGTTTTGCGTTGTCTAGGAAACTTAATTATCAAATCTAAAAATCCATATGCTTTGCTGTTCATAAATTTAAAGTAAATGAATGTAGCAGCTATCGTTATATAATTTTGCTGAGTATTATTGTAATAGATCAATATATATTTTAAGTAGTCAGAGCATAATCGTTTATTAGATAAAAGTCTTGAAAAATGTGAAGTTAATAAGTTACACGTTCATCCAGCTTCGAAATACTTTAAATTATTAAGTTTCCATAAGTTTCCACCGGCGGTCCAAATTATTTAAATGTAAAGACAAATATGAACATAACTTCGCAATTAATCTAAATCAAAAACTTATCTGTCAAAATAATCCGTTAAAGTAGTGTAAAAAACGTAGCAGCGAGTCTCTTACCGGTAACTTGCATTCAATATAGGCGTGCCATACAACATCCGACTTGACGCATGCATTACTAATCACATTTCACATAGACGTAAGTAAAATGAAATATAACACAAGAAGCGGACAATATTTCCTCAAGTGTTGTCTTGTGCGTGTCAATAACAATTAATCGCGTGAGCAACTGTTGCGTGCCTTGGTCACCGACGAGCTCTCTGCTGATGTTCCATTCATCACTTTCTTCGATTTGCTTTGAGAAGCAGCGATTAATTACGTAAGTAAGAAGTGATCGCGTGCCGGTGATGGAATAATGGAAGTTTTTGGCGATACATCAATACAACCGTTTAATCAGTAAACTAAAGGAAACAAACAAGGAATATTTATACTATTCGTCTGATGACGAAGACTATATTTGGTTGTCAATTGTTAGAGTAATTTGCAGGACAGATTCGTAGATTCAGTTAGTTTCGTCACCTAACTGAGCGTTCTAAGAAATTTCTTTATTGGCTCTTCGCGCACTTCGCACTTTGACAGGTAGTTAGTGGACACCCAAAATGCTTGTCATTTCATCTGCCATCGAATTATGTGTATATGAGAGTTTACCGACGTGATACATTTCTGTCCTTATCTAAATTTTTCTCTCCTTCTGCATACATAACTGCGAAACAACTTGCTATTAACGGGTAACGGACCAAAGCCGAAAATGCCTTGCTCATATATATTTTTTGGCATTTTTTTAAATTTGTTTTGGAGCAAGATTCATTCCTGGAATAATATTAAGTAGTGTGATTTTTACTTGGGGTGAAATTTGGCAAAAATTAACTATAAAAGGTAAGTATCTATCAAGGATTCACAGATTCAAAGACAAAAGGTGCTGTATTATTTCACAATAATTTCCTGTGTTGAATCAATTTTAAAAATAAGGTTTAATATGCAGGAAAGTAGTTAATAGTGGCTAAAAATGTTTATAATAAAGTAAACAATATAAATAATAATATAATTTATCGTTCTTTAAAGTGATTAAAGTTTGTAGTAAGTTGTATGGCACTTATTTCTCTCACACTTATTGATTCATATTCGCATATTTCTTCTTTATTTCTACATAACAATGACCTTATTGTGGCATACTTCGGCTGAGCAAGATAATTACTGTCTTTGCTTACTAGTTCAAGCTCAATTTACTCGATGTTGAGGCAGAGTTATGCCAACACGTCTCTATGGAAAACAAAAGACTAAAGAAACGAACTTGTTGATATCAGCGCTGTTTTGGATATAGTATCACAGACCTTTATATCGGCTTATATTAGATTTTTTAATAAAAAACATGCCTACAAATTTTGTACAAGCAAACTAAGTTTTTATATAAATTGGAAAACCCTTCTAAAACTGAAACGAAAACGGATATGTTTTAAATGAAGTGCAATTACTTTTGTTTAAGAAAGATTGAACATTTTGCTTGTGGGCAGTTAAAAGTGGCTTTCAGTGGTGTATCGGTATGGAAATCAGCAAATATGAATGAATCAGAGATATGAGCGAGAAAAAATTATAACTTATAAAGATGGAGAAATCGGAACGAACTAGGCGCATTCTTCAAAAATTATTTACGTACCCATTTGATGGCATATCTAATGATTTAAATTCTTTGTGAACATTTTCTCATAAGCCATTGATATATGTAATTCATTGAATCTATAGGGGAAACTAACTTTTGCCTAAGCTCCTTCCAGTTCATTGAGGCAGTAATTGTTGAAATTCTACTGCTTTGCTACAGCGGCTGCGCAAAATTCCAAAAACAATAGAAAAGCAATCACGAAAGTACAGCAATAAAAGCTTCCATGCCGCAACCGAAGAACTCATACGTCACTTTTAAAGAAACTCTAATGCAAATTATACTAATTCCGAAATTAATACCAACTTCATAAAGTTGGAGTTGAATAAAATTACAGGGCAGCCATGGGTACCTCAATGATAATATGTATCTTATCACAACTCTCTACAAGTCAAATATTTTTGCTCGAATTGTAAGTTTGCTTACTTCTATTTTATAAGAACTTCCTATTCAAAAACCAGAAATAAGATTCGTTCTTAATTCTCAACTACTATTTGCCATCACAAACGTGGACGTAAATCCACAGTCGCAGAGCTTATTAGATCATCTAATAAGTTGCAGGTAAAAGAAGGTTTTTCAGAATTTATTAACCACTGTTAAACAGAATTTCACAGTTTTCTTAATTTTTGGAAAAGCTTATTTTAATTGCTGCGGCTTTTCTTTATGGTCTCAAATCCCTTACATAATAATAAAGCAAGCCTTAGCACTAAATTTTCAAGTGGCAACTCACGTAAATTCGTCTCCTTATACATTCGTACTATGGAACTTGTTTGGCGTATCGTTTTCCTTTGCAAGATGGCACATGCCACAACTGGTCAAATCGCATAGCGCACCAATGTGAACAAGTAAAGACAATTTTCGCATACAAAAAAATACATAAATTATGAATTTGTAATATAATTATACGGCAGTTGCATTTTATTACATGATATAATTAATAACTAAAGAAGATATGAAGTAAAAGCAACGATCAACTTCAAACACAACAAAGCCAAGCCCAATTGAATAGAAATTTCTTCATTTCTATTTTTTTGACGATAGCCAAGATGAAGAGCATTTGGCGAAAACAATACCAGCGAATAGCTGGAGCTGATTATGCTTAGATCATTGCACGCTTCGCAAAAGTGAAAAACAAGACGAAATCGAAAATGACAAAACGTTGTCTACAGCAATAACACACCTTCATACACAACCTAGTTGAGGCATGCGCCGTAACTATGCGCAGGACGCGATATACTTGTAATAGCAATCGAAAGCCGGTATACTGGTGGAACGAAAAAATTGGTAAGCTGAGGAAGCTCAGTCACTTAGTTAGACGTCGCCTACAGTGTAATCAGGGAGGAAAATGCTAAATCCGCAAAACAAAGTAACATTCAAATGCCAAGCTTCTAAAATCACCCATTACCCGTTGTAAAATACTCCTTTTCGAAAAGCTTTATGAAGATGCAAACATAAGCCCCTGGGGAACAGAATACATAATGTGCATGTCGCAGTTTGAAAATAAGTCGCAGCTACATAAGAACGCATCATTTATGAAAAATGTTGTCCAAGCATTATCCTCGACACCAAATCCTATGTTAAGAGAAACGATCCTACAGAGCTACCCCTATTAGTCACAGAAGAAGAACTATTGGCTTTGTGAAAAAATATCAAAAATTCTAAAGCACATGGAATAGATGGAATACTATATAGAGCCCTAAAAGACACCATTCATCTAAGATCCAGTATGTTTATTAAAATGTACAATGTGTGTATAATAGAAAAGGTATTCTCCGATCCGTGGAAGGTGCAGCATTTTGTTTTGCTCCCAAAATTAAAAAATCTTTATCATATCGACCTCTGTTAATGGTCGACATGATTGGTAAAGTGTTCGAAAGCATAGTAAGAAACCGCTTGAAGTTAGCAATCCAAAAATATGGCGGATTATCACATATCCACTATTGGCGCACTAAGAGAAACGGGTAAAATTGCTCGAAATGCGAAATAAGTGGGAAAAAATGGAAAGGTGGTAGAAAAAATATTGAGGTACTCAGAGCTTCACTATCTCCAGCGGAGTAACGAAAGGGTGCTGAGAATACCTCAATCAAATAATGTGAAAACAATCGCATATGCGTATGATCTCATAGTGGATCCCTCGGATCAGATGCAATGACTGCATAAATGGTTTGCGCAGATGGTTTCCTAACATTAGTCCAAAGCTGGCTGAGCAAAAAACAGAAGTCTTGCTCATAAGCTCCATAAAAATAGAAGAAACAAGTAAGGAAGGGCTAAGTTCGGGTGTCACCGAACATTTTATACTCTCGCATGATAAAGTGATAATCGAGATTTCATTATACGTCATTTACATATTTTTCAAATACCGTATTTTTGCCGCTATCATCATTGGTTCCTAAAGTACATATATACTCGTATTATACAGAAAAGGCATCAGATGGAATTCAAAATAGCGTTATATTGGAAGAGGGCGTGGTTGTGAACCGATTTCACCCATATTTCGTACATGTCATCAGGGTGTTAAGAAAATATTATATACCGAATTTCATTGAAATCGGTCTAGCAGTTCCTGAGATATGGTTTTTGGTCCATAAGTGGGCGAGGCCACGCCCATTTTCAATTTAAAAAAAAGCCTGGGTGCAGCTTCCTTCTGCAATTTCTTCCGTAAAATTTAGTGTTTCTGACGTTTTTTGTTAGTCGGTTAACGCACTTTTAGTGATTTTCAACATAACCTTTGTGTGTGAGGTGGGCGTGGTTATTATCCGATTTCTTCCATTTTTTGAACTGTATATGGAAATGCCTGAAGAAAACGACTCTATAGAGTTTGGTTGACATAGCTATAGTAGTTTCCGAGATATGTACAAAAAACTTAGTAGGGGGCGGGGCCACGCCCACTTTTCCAAAAAAATTACGTCCAAATATGCCCCTCCCTAATACGATCCTTTGTGCCAAATTTCACTTTAATATCATTATTTATGGCTTAGTTATGACACTTTATAGGTTTCCGGTTTCCGCCATTTTGTGGGCGTGGCAGTTGGCCGATTTTGCCCATCTTCGAACTTAACCTTCTTATGGAGCCAAGGAATACGTGTACCAAGTTTCATCATGATATCTCAATTTTTACTCAAGTTACAGCTTGCACGGACGGACGGACGGACAGACGGACGGACAGACAGACAGCCGGATTTCAACTCTATTCGTCACCCTGATCACTTTGGTATATATAACCCTATATCTGACTCTTTTAGTTTTAGGACTTACAAACAACCGTTATGTGAACAAAACTATGTATAATACTCTCCTTAGCAACATTGTTGCGAGAGTATAAAAATATCGCTCACCATAGGAGAATGTGAGATTACTTCACAGACACAGTTGAAGTATCTTGGTGTAATAGTGAACTTAAGATGCAAATTTAAGGAACACTTGAAAAATACGACATGTAAAGCAAACAAAATTTTTAATGCTCTATCGAAAATGATGTCCTATAGGAGCTGTGTGCTAATCTAAGGTAATGAGATCCATTATACAGCTCCAATATGGAGACAAAATCAATCAATCGATTGCCAGATCAATTAAGGCAGTGCATTGGCTTTCTGCAATACCCGTGATGAGTGCTTTCCAAACTATATCAAACGACGCTGCTGAGGTATTAGCCAGTAGCGCGCCGATTTACATCCAGGGAGACGAATTCGCGCGAATATACATATAACTTATCAGAGACGTCTGTAGCACCAAAAGGATGGAAGAAAATCAAAAACATCACAGTGTGACAGCAATGGCGACAAACTTCGTGCAAAGAACGGTGCACCCACAGACTAGTTCCGGACATACATTCGTAGATAATTAGACAACATGGGATCCTGAATTTCTACCCCCAGTGGCCAAGGGATCTACCTATACAAATATCGCAATTACTTTGGTCCATATTGTACAGAATGTATAGAACATGTTTTCTTTCATTGTCTTCAGTTTTCCAGTATGAGGGAAAAGCTGAAAATCACACTTGGAGGTAGTCTGACGGTAGAAAATTTGATTGCACTTATGTGCGAGTCCTATGTAATAAGGAAAACTGACAGCAAAGCGGCAACTCTAATTATGATTGATATGATATGATTGAGACAATTACAACAGATTAGATATCAGACAGTCGCCACAATAGAGGAGACTTAAATGAGAGGTTAGTATTTAATGGTTTTATGAATAAGAGAAAGTGTAAACACTTCCAGAAAATCATGAATTAATTTAAGCCATCCAACTCTGTCAATCTTCAATGCGGTTTCAATTTGTGCTAAAAAGGTTAAGGGGATCTCTCTGATTGAGAAAATTCAGTTGGGAAGGATTATTTATTTATATAATTCTATTGAAAGAATCTTTAGAGAGTCCGGAAAATATATCTTACCGCATTTAAAATATGATAAATATATGTAAGTACTAACGTATTGAATTTGGTTGGTTTTTATTTAAGTGATATAATTAGGATCCTGTAATGGAATCTTGATATTAAATGGTCGCTTTCAATACGCAATTTTGTAATACTGAAAAACTTATTTTCTATGAAAGAATGTTCATGATATTCATAATAAATTGCATTATCATCAACCTAGATAACTATAACGTTTCCAAACTAAACGTTATATGTATAGTAATAGTTTTGTTCAACTAAAAGATGTTTGTTACTTCTAAGAGTCAAATGAGGGGAAACTATGGAAGAGGGCACCTAATAAATACTTCAGAAGCATTAAATTTAACAGATTTTTCATCCTTCATAACATGGAAATATTAGGTCTACAACTTTATCGTGTCTTTCCTCGTACTGTGGCCATTGTACTTGTGGCCAGTGATGGTTTCACTTGGCTTTAGCAGCTCATAATATATCACCCCAGCTGGTCCCACCAAATGCAGAGCATGACCTTGGCGCCGTGAATGTTCGGTTTTGCCGTCGACGTAACTTAGGATTATCGTAGTGGACCCATTTTTCGCCGCCAGTTAAATGCGATGTAAAAATCCCTTTCAGTTGTGTCTTTGAAGTAGCTGTTCACATGCAAAGAAGCGCCGTTCAACATCTCTTGGTTTCAAGTCGTAAGGAACTCAGTTTCCTTGTTTCTGAATCATTTCCATGGCTTTAAGGCGTTTTGATAAAACAAAAGCAAAATTTCCCACAAATGTCGAGAATTCGGCTCAAAAGTGACATTTTCAGTTGAGAATAAATTTTAGATACAAACAGATCTCTATGAAAATTGGGTTAGTGTTGGCACAAATGTCCAAGATAAATACAAAACGATTTAACCCTAGGCTTGGCCACGCCCCCTACAAATTTTTTTGTACATATCTCGGAAACTACTATAGCTATGTCAACCAAATTCTATAGAGTCGTTTCGTTCAGGCATTTCCATATACAGTTCAAAAATGGAAGAAATCGGATAATAACCACGCCCACCTCCCATACAAAGGTTATGGTGAAAATCACTAAAAGTGCGTTAACCGACTAACAAAAAACGTCAGAAACACCAAATTTTACGGAAGAAATGGCAAGAGGAAGCTGCACCCAGGCTTTTTTTTTAAATTGAAAATGGGCGTGGCGTCGCCCACTTATGAACCAAAAACCATATCTCAGGAACTACTGGACCGATTTCAATGAAATTAGGTATATAATATTTTCTTAACATCCTGATGACATTTACGAAATATGGGCGAAATCGGTTCACAATCACGCCTTCTTCCAATATAACGCTATTTTGAATTTCATCTGATGCCTTCTCTGTATAATATAGTATACATTAGGAACCAAAGATGATAGCGGAATAAAACTTTACACAAATACGGTATTTGAAAAATATGTAAATGACGGATAATGAAATCTCGATTATCACTTTATCATGCGAGAGTATAAAATGTTCGGTGATACCCGAACTTAGCCCTTCCTTACTTGTTTTAATTAAATTAAATTGTATTGAAAAATATAAGAGTATTTTTCGTACCCTCATTTATTCAACACGGATATAATAAATTATGTGTACAATTATACATTTGTGTCTATAAAACATCCCAATGTAGGTGGTAATAATAATAATGTCTACAAATGTGTGCGTATTAATGAGCAAAGCTGTGTCTTTACGCTAATTTTTCATGCTGACCACTCCACCTTAACATTTACCAGAGTACTTATATTGGCCCAGTAAGCAAATGAAGATATGAATGTGGCATAGATAGGTAAGGTGTGATCAAGTCGGAGGTGACGACGTATCTGCAATTTTGGCAAGTTTTAAAAGTTTTCATCAAAGCACAAGTGAATTGTTGTTTTACGTTTCTTTCACGTATTTCTCTTCGGACTGATTTCCTCACTTAAACACCAGACTTTGTTATTGTTGTACAGATGATTCAAGCAAAAGCTTAGATGAACTGAAAATTCCATATTGTTTCTCTAAGGTTGCAACACTAAAAGTAAGTGCCCATGATTTCATTGATATCGATACTAACCGTTTATGCTAAATCTTTGAGATATAGCAGATTATGCACTAGCTTAGCTTTAAGGGGCTATACCAGTGTGACAGATGAAAAATTAGGCGATTTTCGTGAATATTTTAAAGAAAAAGTATGCTATTGAATATTTCGAACGTCTTTGAACGTAATAAGGTATATTTTCAGCTTTATTTTAAGATTTTGCTTTTACAAAAATGTTGAAAAATAACGGAGTTATGGGCTGTCTTCGGAGGTGCCAAACAAAAAGTTCCCCAACTGCTGGCATAATTCCGGCCGAATGAGTAGCTAAACAAAAAAATTTGAAAAGTTTATTAAACTTAAAGTAATTTCCTATGCAATGACCTACGATCTTTGAAAAATATCAATAATTAACAAAATGGCGTAATTTTGAAAAAAAAAACCTTTTTTAATGTAAAAAATTGACGCTTTTCTAATGCCAAGTTGACAATTTTTGGCAAATTGACAGTCTTAATATGAAGTCGATCGGTCAATTTCTTGAGTTTTGACGCCAGCAATTTTGAAAAATGTCGTTTCGAGAAAAACGCGCTCAAAGTTTCACTTATATATGTTTGCACCTCCGAATAGTCGCTCTTTAGAACGCTGCCATTCAAAAATTACTCAAGATACGATCTTGCCGACTTCACAGGATATTTTTGGAAACATAAACTATCGAAAAAGCAAATAAAAAAAATTTTTTTGAAAGTGTCACACTGGTATACAATTTTTTTTTTTTTAATGAAACAAGTTGAGTGAAGCATATTTGATTTATTATATTTATAATAGCTTAAATGTTACTTAATTATTGCACAATTTCCTTATAAAAATATCACTACAATGGCACTTCAGCCTCCTGTTGCATACCTCATTTCTACGGTCACGCAGCAGAGCAAATATGACTTATACATACTTGTATATGGATATGTATATACAGCGCAATTCATCATAGTCGGACATCTCTAATAACTGAACAAATTTAATGAACACAACATGTTCATTATTATTTTCTACAAAAGTAATTCTTATAACCAAACACAAGTACGCTCCAAAGACCGGACACCGACCCTATTTTTATAATATTTCCTTTAAATTATTTCTGATAAGCGAACAAGAGTTCATTAAATTTGTCAAGAAAACGATGTACATTTTATAGTTCCCGCTTTCTAATTCTTATTTAGTTTTGGTGTTGTGAGAAAGTTTTTTTTTTAAACAATACGGAAAATGATCAAAGGAAAAAAATTGTCATACGTCGGTACCGTCTGTGGTTCAACGTAAACTAATGGGTTAATAATCATTCATTCACCCCAGACTGACATTGCCTCTCATATAGTAGTTGAATAAAAATATAGTTTTGACTCTAAGAACACATTTTAAATACTTCTTTATGGTATAGAAGTATTGGCCAAAATGCACTGTAGAGTTGAATCAGCTTACTGAACAGAGTGAGGTTACTAATTGATCAGTGTAATCCTTGAGTGCGAAACAAACTGCATCGCATCAGGATATTATGGATTGGAATGTATTTTCCGACCCTCACCCGCAAACAAAAAAATATTGATTTGAATATCATCAGCACATTAACTCTTACTTATCTACTTAAACGCCCCTATTTATTAGACTTCATTAAGATTTTGTGGTTTATATTTTTATTATTGTTCTGCTAGCACTTTCCATTATATCCGAAAATCCCAATACCGCAGAAAATCAGATTTTATATTCATCAATTCAGAACAACTTTTGAGTTTGGATATAATCTTATCTTACTTTGTCTGATTAGAATATATTCTGCAAAGACATTGAAGAAATGTCAAAGTTTTCAATGCATTGTTGAAAAGATATTTCACTTTCTGATAAGTTTAATGGTATGATTTCCAACTTTCCTGAGCGTTTTTCTAGGAAGGCATATATGATGCGAATTTAATAGTATATTGGGGAAATAAGATTTTAAGTTATTTACTTAAAAACAATGTCGTCTCGTGCTAGAATTAAGTTTAATAGCTAGGTTGGCTTTTAAAAATGTTTTAATGAAAGTTCGGTTAATCTTAAGATTACGCTACGAAAATATTTACCTCACTCTGTGGTTAATAGTTTCAAGTTTCCAAAAAAAGAAAGAGTCATGAAAGGCAAACGAAGTTTTAAGCGTCGAGATCTAAAACTGTTCAGCTACAGAAACAAAAATTCCAACAGCTAAGATTCAAAAAACGTTGTAAGCAATTGCTACGATTTTATTTATTGAGAAGCAGTAATACGGTCTTTTTAATTTCGAAAAGTTAATCAGATAAGTAAAATGTGCAGAAATGAAAGTTAAAATCATGACTTATGCGACAGAATGGTTCGTTAAGTTCAAAATTTGATTAACAAGATTTTATCAGCAAGAGTCTAAGCTGCTTTCAAAAGAGAGCCGGGCTATAAAATTTAATTTCAGGCAGGAGCAAAGAACTGATAACCGTTCCATTCGGATTTTTTACTAATAATATGATACCAAGCATTTCTCTACGACTCGATAGTGTAAGTACATTTATGAGTTTTAAAGGACTAGCGTATGGAAGAAGACATAACCTAGAATCCCATGGGAAATGGCCTAAGACGAAGAGTAAAATTTGTTTTTAAACCGACTCTAAATTGTCAGAATGGGTTTGCTAACTAAGATTTCATATAACAAAGCCATATTCCAACATAGGTCTAACCAATGTTGTAAAACAGTTTTGGTAACATACGGATCTCTAATTACTTTAGACTTTAACGTTGATCTACAGAATTTTGAATTGAGAATACCTTTTGATTTCAAGTCAATGGTATCACCATTTTTCAGTTTGGATTATTTTACCAAATGTCAACTTTTTCTTTAAAATACTGCTGTCGCATAGCATAAACATTCATATCATTCATTTTTCATACAGTGTTAAAGTTTTCAATAATGCAGTATTACGTTCTCTCTCCGTCATAACTAAAATCTATATAACATTTTCATGACTACTCAGAGTCTTTAGCTTTGTCTATTTATAAAAATATTCTGTATACATCTAGTTTATAATATATTTCTGTACAATTTCTAGATTTTCACTGACCTGACCCCTGGCTTAACTTATTTTTTACCATACACGACCATGAAATTATGCCCCTTTTGTAACGTATTTAAACTCCAGCGAAGCTATCAATTTACGTTCATTGAATGAAATAGTCTTATGTCGACATTATTTATGGCTTCGTCAATGAAAAAGAGGTCTGTTATGCAACCAAAAGGTTGGCCAAACTACTAAGTCAAGTCAAGTGTACACAAAAGCATTGATTCATCAAAAACATAATTTGAAACTTAAAACTAAGAAGACACTTCCAATTATGTACATGAAAGGCGATCCAAACATAAATAATAACGTCGAGCGGCCCACAGCATTACCTAAATCATATAATTCAAGAGATTCTGAAGAGCATTACCATAAATTCGCACTTAATTAAAATATCACAACAAAGGTGAAAATTTACACGCCCCAAAAACCCGATCAGATATGGGCAAAGTTTAGGAACACAAACAGTGCCGTTAGTTTGTGTGGGTAAAGGTACACCACACAGTTGCCGACTTCACGCATGCGCCGCTAACTAAGTTTTTAATGGTGTAAATAAAAAAATAGAGATGAAGCAGATAAAATCTTTACGCAAAGCAAAATGACTAATTGCTTTTGTTTATCACGTTACCAAGGTCGTTTTCTTGTGCGTACCAACAGCAATTAATTGCTTGAGCCTCTGTTGAGCGCTGCCTACTGCTGACCGATTAATTACAGTTTAAACATAAAATTTAATTCAATATTTTATTAATAAGAAAAATCCAGCATTTACTAATATTTACATACTAGAGCACCACAATGAGAAGATAATGACTCCCACGTTCTCATAATGGCCGGATAGAAGAGGCGACTTCATGTAACCGATTGTCGCCAATCTAAGTACTATAGCACATCCTTCATCGAAGTATAACTATTCAAACACAACGAATTCTAACTTTCCAATATTATAAAATGAAACCTGGTGGGGTTAAATATTAATGTGACCAAATTGAAAAGTGAATTTTTAAGTTCGATTCGGTAATTTTTTTTTCTCTTGGTAGTACTGTTAGTGACATCTCGACGGAGGATTTTTCTAAGTACTATGATGACTGGAAAATTCGTTGGCATAAGCGTATTGCAGCGGGAGGGGATTACTTTAAGGAAGATGAATTGGACAAAATTCACCTTTCAATTTGATCACAGTAGTATCATCAAAATAATAATGATTGATTCCAATTTGTTTCTAACGCCTTTCTGATAGCATTCATTAAAGTAACCTTTCGAAGTACTTCGTCATAAGGTCCACCACTTACGAATATTTTAAGAGCGTGCTTTGAAGATATAAACAAAAGCGTCATTCAGACTCAAGGAATCGGCCATTAAATAAATAAATACAATATTCAAGTCAAAATAACATTCAGAAACAAATATGTGTGTTTGATTCGACCGCATATATTGTTTGCATTTGTGGCTTTTTAGTTTTTAAGTGCACTCAAAATTTCAATTGTAATATCAATAGTGACATTGAAATCGCTATCAAATGTGGCTTTAGTTTATTAGAGCAGCCACAGCGAGATATAAACAAATCAAACAAGTGTCTTTTTGTGGTTCAAAGCGACATTGAAGCTCTTGCAGCCTCTTGTAGAGATGCTTGGTGTCGGGTTTCATTGAAACACAATACTACCAGTAACAGCAGTAATCATAGAAAATGTGATATGTTGAAAAACAATTGAACCCTCTAAATAAGTTTGTGTTTATCGGCATCTATATATCGCAGAGGTCAGAGTGCATTTGACCTTAAGTTCACTTCTCCTTACTTTGTTTTTGTCGCAGTACTTTAAGATATGAGAATTCTAAAGATTTGAACAATTTTCAGGTTGTTGCTTCGTGCTTAGTACTCATTAACTAAATGACGAGCCAGTCCCGAAATATCTGAGTCAATATATTACAAACTATTTAAACAGATAACCATATATACATATATACTTTCAGAGCTGGAGTGTTTTTGTCCATTCGGACAACATGACCTAGCCAGCGTAGCCGGTGTCTTTTAATTCGCTGAACTATGTTAACGACATCGTATATCCCATACAGCTCATTGTTCCATCGAATGCGATATTCGCCGTGGTCAACGCGCAAAGGACCATAAATCTTTCGCAGAACTTTTGTCTTGAAACCTCGCAACGTCGACTCATCAGTTGTTGACATCGTCCAAGCCTCTGCTCCATATAGCAGGATGGTAATTATGAGAGTTTGGTTTTTGTTCATCGAGAGACGACTTTGCTTCTCAATTGCCTAATCAGTCCGAAGTAATCAGGCTGACATTGTTGGTGGTGTTTACGCTGATTCCAATATAGATCCTTTTATATATACTAAAATATATTATTTTACTGTATGTGTGTATGTCACCGAATTCCTCCAAGACGGCTTGACCGATGATGAAATTATTTGTGTGGCTTCCGAATGGTTTTAATTTATAACTCGGTCAAATTTTAATAGTGTATTTAAATAAGTTTGAATCCGTAAAATTTTTCTTCTTTACTGGCGTAGACACCGCATAAGCGTTTATAGCTGAGTTAACAATAGCGCGCCAATCGTTTCTTCTTGCCTCTTCTTCCCTCGGCGGGTACTGCGTCGAATACTTTCAGAAAGGAGTGTTTTCATCCATTCAAACGACTTGATCTAGATAGCCTAGCCGCTGTCCTTTAATTGGCTGAACTATGTCGTACATCTTGTACAGCTTATCGTTCCATCGACTGCGGTATTCACCGTCGCCAATTGCGCAAAAGGCCATAAATCTTCCGTAAACACTTTCTCTCGAACAATCCTTAATCCGACTCATCAGATGTTGTCATTGTCCTTGTCTCCTCACCATAAAGCAGGCCGGGAATAATGGGGGCTTGTAGAGTTTGTCTTGGTTTGCCGAGAGAGGACTTTTCTTTTCCATCACCTACTGAGTCCAAAGTAGCATCTGTTGGCAAGAGTAAATCTACGTTGGATTTCAAGATTAATATTGTTTTTAGTGCTGATACTGGTTCCAAGATAGACGAAATTAACTAAGACTTCAAAGTTATGACTATCATTAGTGATGTGTGAGGCAAGTGGCGAATGCGATAACTTTTTGTTTGATGACAGGAGTGAATTCGTCTTGTCCTCATTCATAACCACACATTTCACTCCTTTATTCAGTCTTGAGAAAGCAAAACTAATGGCGCGGTCCTTGAGACCAATGATACCGATGTCACTCTTAAAGAAGATGTAATATCTTCCCTATTTAGTTCTAAAGCTCGAATTATTTTCTCCAAGAGCAGATTGTAGAAGTCGCAGGAAAGATAGTCGTGTCTGAAACCTCGTTTGGTATCGAACGGCTCGGAGAGGTCCTTCCCGATCCTGACAGAGCGTTTGGTGTTGCTCAACGTCAGCTTATACAGCCTAATTAGTTTTGCAGTAATACCAAGTTCAGACATTAGGGCATATAGGCACTTCCTTTTGGTATTTAAATCGATGAAGAGGTGGTGTGTGTTGATCTTTTTTTCATACGTCTTTTACAAGATTTCGCTTATGGTGATCATCTAGCTGATGGTAAATTTTTCAGGTCTAAAGCCACACTTATAAGGCGCAAATAGTTTGTTGACGGTGGAGACTTTCATAACTTTAGTATACTCTGAACAGCAGCCGCTAGATCGCCTCCTTGGGTGCAATAAGAGAGCACCGTGTCTCTCGAGCATAACCCCTATTGGACAGCTTGTCTTTCCTATTTATCTCTTTGCATCTGTCCCATCCCGCACGTGTTGTGGTCGATTGTAACGTTGCGAGGTATGCAGTCTGTTTTCTCTCCACCGCAACACGGCAGTCCAGTTCTTTCGAACTTTCCGAAAACCAATGGTTTCGGTTGCAGTTGTACGTAAGGAGCTTGAAATGCCATCCCACAGCTCCCTTATACCGAATTGCTGATGAGTGCTGGAGTGCAAGTTAAGTGGAAGTGCGTTTAGCCGTCCGTTGTGATTGGTGATTGTAGCTTCTCGACGTCATACCTTCGCCGTGTTTGTGACGGTCGTGCCTTGCGGTACAGAGGCAGGCGCGTATCTTTGCACAAGATAGTGTTTAGTGTTAATCGTTTTTCGACCAATGTATGGTTCAAATTGGCCATTTGCATCTTTGCAGTGATTAGAGTTAACAGTTTAACCACGTTTTTGAAACTGATGATACACCACACCCTTCTGTCCATCTGTTTTTGCAGTGTATGTTGATGCTTGTCCCGGATTAACACATCTTTTTCTCCCTTAAGGATTTTTAAGAGAAGGCCATTTTTCATCGCCAAATTCAAAGCAATATTTTTTTTAGTTTTCGGAGCAAAATTCCTCAAGTGTTTTTACGGTTTACCATTTATTTTTAATTCAGTTCTTATGGTGTAGCAACCATTTTTCACACATTTGGATCTTTCTCATAGCTTTCAAACGGTTTGAAATTGGTTGTTGGACGTTAAATTGGCGTTAATTCATATTTCATTACTCAGAACAAAATTATTATCTCTGGAAAGTTGAAACCATTCTTTGCTTATTTCTTCTGATCTCGACAAGCATTCGATGCGATTTTGCACCACTTTTCTTCAAATGGAAACTTAATTCCATCAATTGGTGACATGGTTTTGTACCCGTGGTTCTCCGATTTTGACCAAACTTTAGAATATCTTAATATAGACCAGAAGAAGAATATCTGTTAACTTTTTAGTGGTCAAAGTTGCTCCACTGTTTTTTGGCGCGCAATTCAAATTCCGATCAAACAAAAAAATGACTATTTCTTTTATTTTTTAACGACCAGAAAATTGAGTGAAAAAAATTGTGAAGTTATCCAATTTTATGTAAAAAAATCTCAGCTTTCTGATAAAAACATTTTCAGTCAGAGTAAAAGTTATGCATTAGTTTTCAGACGCGTCTCTTTCTTTTATTTATAAAGATAGCTCACATACATATCTATGTATATTTGCTCATGGGAGTGTACGCATAAAACAATACGCAAATTTTCAAAGTTGCTGCATAAGTAATGTATTGGTTTTGCACGCTTTTCCGACGGGTCCATTGCCACTGAACGTGCTATTCGCCACAACACCGATCAATGGAGTATGGCCAGTAAATACACATTTCAAGACTAATGTGTAATTTCCAATATTAGTTGTGTGGCAGGTTGTGCACAGTTGTTGCCGTTGATGACCTTCCTTACATTTTCACTATGTTTGTTTCGCGTGCTCATTAATGGATGTAATGACACTTGCTCTTCGCCGCGATAGATAAAGAGAAAGATAAGCTTCAATTAGGCTTGGGTTTTTGTGTTCAAAATCAATTGCCATTGGTTCATGTTATAATATATTATTGCCAAAACAACCTCCAGAAAATACATGTATAGGTATGAAATTGTTGCATTAACACGAGCTGCCATAAATTCTGCTTCGGTTACTTTGTTATTTCAAATTTTGCACTCCCACAAATAATATAACATGTGCTTTTAGGTGGGTTGCTATGCTTATACTTATACTAATAACGGTTAATCATCATACATACCTCATTGTCCTTGAACGATACCTTGAATTCGCGAATTGTGATTTTTGAAATGTACCAGTAAATAATGATTGAGGCTGATTGATTATGATTGATTGATGACTCAGTGGACTGCAGAGACAAGAAGAAGATTACCAGTTATTTATACTAAGGCGATGAAGTGTTTTACTTATCTTCTTCACTTAGCTGGGCAATTTCATATCTAGCTTGTCAAAAAGTGCTCAAACTTAAGATTATAAATCACTAAAAAAATTAAGAAAAATTAATGGGAGGTAAAAAATGCTAAATATTTTTATTATGAAAGATCCGGTCTGAATTGAAGAAAAATGAAGACAAAGTTCGGAACCAGCAGTATAAACTCTTTTTATCAACCAATGTTTTTAATAAGAATTTTCACGTCATTTATGTTTTTTGTCTTTAATTTCGCCTTCTCTTGTATATATATTTTTTTCGATTCGAAATAATTATTAGTCTTTAGTATACGCTTGCCTTTCTAGAATGTTGAACCGCGTCCCGGAGGGCTATCAACATCAACTGATGCTCAACACGTTAATAAAATAATTTGAATTTGAATTGGTGTTTGAGACGATTAAAATATCTAACGATGTCAGGAATGTCAGTAGGATCAATGAAAACCATTTTGAAAAATCGTTTGGGCCTAAGGAAAGCACGCTTGCCACAAAATCTCTAAATTTTTTCGAAAAACTGCGTCGCGTGCTTTTCGGCTACGTATTATTACTGACGAAGAGCCTTAGAACTAGCTTATGACTGAGAAACAAACTATTTTTCTGGCAAGGGTAAGCCGAAGCCGAAAAAATCTTGTCAGAGCAGGTCGAAAATCTTGGTAATATTTACAGTTTTCTACGATTATCGAGATGTGGTACAGTCCAAATTTCTTCCGACTGGCCAAATTGTCAACAAGGAACACTATTTGAGTATTATCGGAAAACTGACTTAAACAACTGCTTCGAGGGTTGGAAAAAACAATTGGTAAAAGTGTATTGGGACTAAGGAGGATTTTTTTGAAGGGGACGAGAAAGATTTTGACGAATAATTAAAATTTTTTAAAATTATGAAGAAAGTCTTATTATTTTTTTGGCCGTAGAGTATTGCTCTTGCTACATTTTTTTAAACTCCACTCCATATCGAGTGGCGTTTTCAGGGCTGCGCTCGTCAACATCCAGTAAGTTTACAGCGAGTATTTATTTGACGAAGACGTTTCTGTCGGCATAATTAGTTTTCGGCATGTTTTTTGCTGAAACTCACATAGCGACTTGAAGGCCAAACAGCTATTAAAGTATATATAAACTATGTACTATATATACTACACTAAAGAATATACTCAACTTCAACCATCGAATGCACTTAACTGAAAAGAATTCTCTGGAAATTTAAAATAGCAAATAGAGAAAAAAATCAAAAAAATTATGTCAATACGCTCTCAATACATATGTATGTGTATGTGTTAAAAGTAGTAAAGTTTATAGCTGAACTGTTAATTGTGGACTATGGTTAAATAAATTATTGGAATTTGGTTTTTTGTTTATTTTTTGTTCAAAAGGAAAGTTGTGAACGTGTTAATTATTTATGAAAACAACATATAAAATAGAAAATATATAAATCAGCAGAAGGAAATGCTCTTATTGAATTATGTAGTATTTAAATTCGAGTGACGGAGCCGCGAATCGGTGGGACAAGTAATTAATGATTATTCAACACGTTGTTGTATAGGTGAAGCCCTTAAACATATCTATCTGAAAATGTATTGCTTAACTTTACTGAAGTTAAAAAGCAATAAGCAATATAATATCATATATATCGGCCAATATATAAGATATCTTAGAAAAATAAATCAACGTGTAATCCAGGTTTATCATAATTTAATGGTGATAATGAATGAAATTCGTTACCCCAGCCCATGTGTTCACGATATTTGTCTAAGAGTATTTGATAAAGTATCCGCCGAAGGAAGCAGAGGTAGAGGAAGGCCTTCTCTCCGTTTGAAAGAGCAAACGGAGAAGAACCTGACTACACTTTTATTTTTACAAAAAATTTCAATTGGTTAATGACTTTGTAAAAGTATTTGCATTTTCTTCAAGATGTACACAACTCCCATACATCTATATATGTATATTTGGGTGCATTAAACCAATAGGCTAACACAGCGGCCTTTCGGGTAGGTTTGCACACTTCTACAACGCTCATCTAGATAATTTGAGCGTGGCTTATGTTACACGTTCAAAGCACGAACTTTCGAAGTTGAATATGGCAAACAGCTGCAACGCAGTGGTTTTTGCCGTCAATGACCTTTATTGAATTTTTCCTGTAAGTTTTTGCTTTGTGCTGTGGCAAACATTTGCTCTTCCTCTCCAACCTTAGACCGATGATGACTTTCGCCAAACTAATGCAATCCGCAGTTGCTCTTCAATTGGGCTTGGCTTTTTTATGCTCATATCGATTGATGTATTTTGTTCAAATCTTCATCTATTGCTTACCAAATATATACTGTAGGTATTTTCTTTCTTGCCTGGTATTCACATTACTGACGACAAACCTAAAGTACAGCTTGTTAAAATTCCACAAATTGTGACCATTGTAAGTTTCCGACATTTTCTACATGACTCCACAACTTTATAAGGCAGTAAGCTGTTGTAAAACCTACCGGAGATTTTTTGTTTTTAGATTAATCATGGCATCCACAAACCCTTGCTTTATTGTTATGTCATAGATATAGAAATCCTTTGACGTTCAAGTATTCTCTTGCTAGGGCTAGTGAAAGTTTTCCATTTAGTAAAGGAAAATGTGGTGTGATAAGAAATCGAAAGATAATATAAAGCGGGCAAAGTGCAATTCATAACAGAATATAGCAAAGAAAATTAATGGTTTTACTATTTAAGATCCGTCTACCTTATTAGCAATTGTAACAAAGGAAAAAAGAGAAAGCAGCTGAAATTTATAAATTTGATTATATAGTCAAGGGAAGTATTGTTCCGATCCAACCCATTTTAGACATACAGACATACCATCATCAGGAAATAATTCATTCTGCATATCAATTATATGTGTATCACACTTATTGGCGGATATTTTCGGTAAAATGTCAACTATAATTACCTGAGTCAACATAGCTGAGACTTTTTGGAAAAGGATGGCAGTTTTACTGGTCTAGGAGATAGGTACTTAGGTGCCCCTAGCTACTGCAATCCCCTGTACTACCTATAAGTCAAAGTTGTTTGTAAGTTGTCGTGGCATTTTATGAGCGCGGCAGTGGTCCGATTATCATCTACATACATCGCCTTACGTTTTAGCAAAGGAACTCGCATACCAAGTTCCATCAAGATATCTAAATTTTTACTCAAATTAGAGCTTGCACGGGCGGATGGACGGGGAGATAACAGGACTTCAACTCATCTCATCCTGATCATATCTATGTATATATAACCCTATATCTATTTTGATTAGTTTTAGGTAATATTTTTAACCGTTAGGTGGACAAAACTATTATGCTCTGTTGCAACATGTTGAAAGAGTATAAGAATACCGAAAAGTTTATAATAATACCAAATTTATAGAATAAGTGTTAATTGCAAGTATACAACACTGGTTGAAAAAACGTTTTGGAGTGAAAGCAATGTTGTGAATGCTTTCATTATATAAAATCAATAAATAGATGTATAAAATTTATATTATTTATAGAATGAAACTTGGCAGAGCATTTTAACACAAAAGAGTATATTCATTCTGATTTGTGTATAAATTGTATCTGCTACATCTTCAGTTTTTTTGTCTACACCATTGAGAATGTAATTAGTCACGCTTACATGAAGCCATCAGCTGTATAAATTTTCAGCATTGTCGGGATATTTTAATTAAGTGCGATATTATGCAAATGGTTTCTTAAATCTCTTGAACAAAAAAGCTGTAGGCTGCGCAGCAGATTTCGTTATTATTTGTCTTTGGGTCGTCATACACGAACATAATTGGGGGTGTATTCATGTCTGTAAATTTGAAATTTTGCTTATTTGATAAATTAATTTGGTCAAAAGAGTCGGTGGTTTGTTGGTCTGCAGCGCAATTTTGGTTGGAGAAGTCAAAAACAATGTCGACATATGTATTTCATTCAATGAACGATTTCATAAACCAAGTGACAATTTCAATGAAGTTGAAATATGTTGCACATATATATCTATTATGTCATGCACGTATAAATAATAAGTTTCAGCGAAAATGGGGTAACTTAATGTCAATATATCAAATACTATACACAAAACATACATTTTTATAAATAAAGAAAGTTGAAGCCGCTGAACTGTCATCAATAATTTGGAAAGTTAGCCAATAGTTAATTCGAAGCCTGTCAGTAAAACCGCTTCGTTGCCACTCTCCTGGATGTTAGATAAATAAATAGTATTTCCATTTGAGACATAAGTTCGCATCAGAACATTTTTCCAGCGTGCATGCAGTTCTTTTAAGAAAACGATAAAAAATGGGATTCAATCGATAGAGAAGAAAATAGCTTGAACAAATTCATCGATAAAGGAAGAAAATAGTAAAAGTATCACGCCATTAGTGAAGATACATAAATTATTCATCGATTTATGACTCACTTTGTTTCTTCCTGTTCCTGTTGCGTTGAAGCCAGCGTAGATTGAAGTGTTAAAAGAGTGAATCGAGAATGAGATAATAATTTTTAATAAAGTAATCAAAATCTTTCCTACCACAATTCTTATAAATTCTCATGCCATAAAACTAATACATATAAGCTAAGAATATCAAAAGCATCGCCAGATGAGTCTTGAAGAAACGCAGGCTCAGTCTTAATACGGCGTCTTTGCCTCTATTCTTCGCCCACTTATTTCTGGTCGGTCCGTCAGAAATATTTTCAAATCTAAAGAAGCAAAATTAGTTTATTTTTATACTCGTAAACTTTTGGAATGAGGATTAACCCTAGAGTGGCATTGAACATGTATCCAAATATGTTTTATCTAGCTCTTTAAACGCTATAAATTATGTTGTGAATGTAATGTGAAACCTTTCATAGATATGTGGACCAACTTAGATTCGATGAAAAGAAAATGTGACCACCTGTGGTGTTGGAATGAATAAAACATTATAGGTAATCATGTTGACTTTTGGGATTTAATCGGATGCTTAGCACAACAATGAAGTCCGTATAAAAGCCAAAAACCTCGCTGAAGTGTGGCAAAGAGTTGCAAATGATTTGATCGAATAAATGGAGACATTCAGGTAGCTGTACAAGGGTAAAATTTTTGTATAGTTATGCTTATTTGTAGGCAAATTTAAGCAATTTCAATACAATTTAATTTAAAGGGGAATTACTTGTATCTCAATAAACAGTCGATTTATACGATTTATTTCTAAAGCTGTTTTTATTGATATATGCTTGTGGGTTAATGATAAAACAAATCACGAAGTTACTAATTTAAAATATACAGAGTATTCATTCCTCACTCTCTCTCTTAATATTTCCTAGTTTTGGCATTAGATTATACTTCAATTCATATTTTTCACATGACTGGAAATTTTAGTATATAAGCCTCTACCTCAATCTTGATAAGACAATGAATGCAAATAGCCCTCCACTTTTGTTCGATATAGCGTGACTTCCAGCATGAAACAAGCACCAGGAGGCTTACAGGGTTTGTCCGGAAAGTAAAAGAACCGAGTCGATTTAAAAAAAAAATTATTGAACAAATCGTTACGTTTCTTTAAGAACTTTCAAAATAGGCTCCTTCTGCGTAGATGCAGCGCTGGTAGCGCGATTTCCAAGCATTGAAGGCGTCACGGAAGGCATTATTCGTAATAATCTTGAGAGTGAGGTGCATGCTGCTTGTATCCCCTCTGTCGTCTCAAAATGCTTGCCTTTCATCGGCCTTTTCAGGCAAGGAAATAAAAAAAAGTCAGCCTGTCACCTGTGAACTCGTTATTCATTGGGGGTCACTTCCACACATATCCAAATTTTCTTGTTACGCTTCCACTCGCCGCAATATCTGGTCGTCAATGAACACTTTTGAGACTATCTTCGCGAACACCTTGCGTATATTCAAGTGCTCCGTTACAATGTCATGAACCACATTTTTTGATAAATTTAACATCTAAGCAAGCAAACGAATACTTAATCGACGGTCTGAGTTCAAAACTTTGCGCACACGAGTCACATTGCCGGTCGAAGTCACTGACCTCCCAGCATGGTCTTCATCAGCGACTTCTTCCCGGGCCTCCAAAAAGGCCTGGTGCCACCGAAACGCACCACTTCTTGCTAAAGCAACATTTGGGTAAGCATGTTTTATCATATCAAATATCTCAGTCGCAGATTTACCGAGTTTCACACAGAATTCAATCACGTTCCTTTGCTCTAATGAACGCTGCATTTTCGGCTTGCACCACTCACAGAAATACGTCACGCGAAAATGTTTCTCCTGACTCTCCAGGAACTCGGAGACAAGTGACCAGCAGCTCGTTTGTTAGCTAGGAACGCCCTCTACCGAACCCGAGTGCACGCTCCGAAGTACAGTTGCGGCGGAAGAAAATCAGTCCTGTTACTTTGCGGACAAAGCCTGTAAGTGTCATTGTAGTGTAATTTTTATAATGAAACAAGGAAGGGCTGGAACTTTGGCTGCAACGAGGATACCTTAACCTTCACAGGTGTATTCAGAATTTCTTTATTGATATAAAAGACTCTTTTAATGGAAAAGAGTCCAGATTTATATAAATAAATAATTCCAAGCTAGTTCAGGAGGTTCTCTTTAGCTTTTGTGTGCATTAATCGAAGCCGCATTGAAACTTCACAGAGTTGGAAGGCTTAAATTAATTCATGACTTTCTGCAAGTGTTTGCACTTTCTTCCATTCATAAAAATGTTTTTTGTGTGTCTACCAGCGAGTTCAAGCAGTCGGTTTCAGCGTGTCACATGGCAGGTCGTGCCTAGTGGAGTGCTGTCACCGTTGCTATCGTTGTGTTTTTCTCGTTTGTGATGCGTCCAATGACAGAAGCGTGGTCGTCTCCACTTGGTCGGTGGTACAGCTGTTGCCAACAACTGCTTCGTATCTTGTTGTTGTTAACAAACTAACGGAGTAGGCAATCGCGCTTCAATTGGGCTTGGCTTTGTTGTGTTTGAAATTGATCGTCATCTCTAGTTTTTCCTTGGTGTGCGGTGCGATATGACAAGTCGTTGCTGGTGTCATTTTGTAACGGACAATGATGCACTAAACAAGTTCCGTCATCCTACTCTTCTTACACAGTAGTTTTCAAGAGTTGTCAATTGACAAAAATAGGCTTACCTGGTTTGTTGTTATGCAATGGCTGGGAATCCTTTCATAAAGAAAGAAGAAAGAAGAAGGAAACATAAACATTGTCAAATATGAATGAAACTGGGAAGTCATGTTTAATTTTGCGACTGACACATAATGATTATTTTGTTGCGTTATGTTAGTACTAATATCCCTCACTTATGCGGACAAGGTCGGCAATTTGGAATATTTGGTTAATTTTTGAGGGTCATAACTAGTGTCGGATCATAGATTTATAGTTAAAAAGTGCAAACTAAAGCTCAATCATACCAGTATAAGCTGCGCATGAGCTAAGACCGAAACAAGTGCGCTAAGTTAGGTTGAATGTGAAGGTTTTGCTGACAGTTTTCTTCGATTGCTATGGCGGCGTCCAACATTACCTTTTTGGCCTAAAAAATATTAGCTGTAAGTTATGCACAATTTTCGCGAAGCAATCTGCCAGCAATGCTTCTTTTTATTCCTCAATTTTAATAAAATTCGGCACATCTATTCCAATGCAAAGACGAATTCTCGATGGTTAGAACATATATAGAGCTCGTACTAGGTTCAACTGGAGATTGGTGATTTTAAAGTAAAATTATTGAAATAATTTGACACTTGTATTTATGATGATAAATAGTATTTGCGAACTAACAACCGCCTTCATTTTTGGTTACTGAAAGCTCATGATATTTCAGTTCTGGGATTGTATCGAGGTTTCAGATGACCATCAAGTTCAGACCACGCTAATTTTCGATTCGATTGCGGAATATCATTTGTAGTTTTCCGAAAATTAGCAATGACAAGAAAAAATATTAGCTTCAACTACACTGAATCGCATTTTTTGACAGCCCAAAAGGGTATAAACAAAATTTATCTTGATTTTAGTGTGTTAGTTTGAATGGTAGCTATTTGCTATAGGTATCTGATATGAGCAATATGGCCGGAGATTTCAATGAAGTCTTAGGTAATAATCTATGCCAAATATAGTGAAGATACGTTATGAAATAACGAGCTATAGGAATTCGTCTTCTTTCGCTTAAATCCTGTTAATATTTAAAATGCTAATAATTAACCAAAAAGGGCACCTTAGGCAAACACCAATCTCACATTCCGATTAATTGAATTATTTCAACAGGTTGAGCTCTGAAAACGTTTACAAAGAAATTAATTAAAAAGAGATGCCATAAAATCATGAAATGAAAATACAGGTAATTTAAGCACTAACTATATTCCAGTTTTGCCATATTTATAATTTTTATCAGTCATGATTCCGATCTATACATATTTTCGGAACTACCCGCCCATAACCCATTGAAAGCCACATTTAAGTGCCCAGAAAAAGAAAGTTTAACTTTTCTGAAACAAAAGATTTTGTTCGTTACTCAAATCATATTACTTTTTGTTTAAGAAATTTCATATTAATTAAAATAAAAGTGTGTGATATTACTTCCAAAGCAGCGCTGTGGTTAACTCCAACGTCCCCAAGTTCGCTTCAAAAGTCTTTTGTTTTCTTGAAGATGGGCTTGCACAACTCCGTGTCAACATTGAAGTGAATTGAGCTTGAACTAGGGAGTATCTTGCTTACTTGAGGTTTGCATCACACCAAGGTCATTATTATCCAGCAATAAAGAAGAAATATGCGAATATGAAGAAATGATTGTGAGAAAATAAAGCGTTACAAACTTGAGTGGCTTAAAGGAATGATAAATTACATTTTTATGTATATCATATATTTTGTTATAAACATTATTCGATCTGACAACAACGAAATTTGGGAAACCCTTGAAGGCTATTTAAGCTACTTTTCGGAATACCTGTGATGAATATTAATATTAAACAAGTAAGGAAGGGCTAGGTTCGGGTGTAACCGAACATTTTATACTCTCGCATGATAAAGTGATAATCGAGATTTCATTGTACGTCATTTACATATTTTTCAAATACCGTATTTGTGTAAAGTTTTATTGCGCTATCATCATTGGTTCCTAATGTATATACTCGTATTATACAGAGAAGGCATCAGATGGAATTCAAAATAGCGTTATATTGGAAGAAGGCCTGGTTGTGAACCGATTTCACTCATATTTTGTACATGTCATCAGGGTGTTAAGAAAATATTATATACCGAATTTCATTGAAATCGGTCTAGTAGTTCCTGAAATATGGTTTTTGGCCCATAAGTGGGCGACACCACGCCCATTTTCAATTTTTAAAAAAGCCTGGGTGCAGCTTCCTTCTGCCATTTCTTCCGTAAAATTTAGTGTTTCTGGCGTTTTTTGTTAGTCGGTTAACGCACTTTTAGTGATTTTCAACATAACCCTTGTATGGGAGATGGGCGTGGTTATTATCCATTTTTGAACTGTATATGAAAATGCTTAAAGGAAACGACTATGTAGAATTTGGTTGGCATAGCTATAGTAGTTTCCGAGATATGTACAAAAAACTTAGTAGGGGCGGGGCTACGCCCACTTTTCCAAAAAAATTACGTCCAAATATGCCCCTCCCTAATGCGATCCTTTGTGCCAAATTTCACTTTAATATTTTATTTATGGCTTAGTTATGACACTTTATAGGTTTTCGGTTTTCGCCATTTTGTGGGCGTGGCAGTGGGCCCATTTTGCCCATCTTCGAACTTAACCTTCTTATGGAGCCAAGAAATACGTGTACCAAGTTTCATCATGATATCTCAATTTTTACTCAAGTTACAGCTTGCACGGACAGAAGAACGGACGGACAGACAGACATTCGGATTTCAACTCTACTCGTCACCCTTATCACTTTGGTATATATAACCCTATATCTGACTCTTTTAGTTTTAGGACTTACAAACAACCGTTATGTGAACAAAACTATAATACTCTCTTTGGCAACTTTGTTGCGAGAGTATAAAAAGAGGCTTGCATAAAGACAGTCTTCACTTGATTGATACAATAAATACTTAAATCAATACAAGCCGATATACTTAAGCCTAATACGTATAAAAAAATTGAGTGCAAATAAAAAATAAAAAAAAAAATACAAGAAACTTAAGGACATCCAGGAAGAAAGTAGAAATTGAAGTTGCCCATCATTTTGAAGTTATTGTTGCAATTATTTCATTTAGGCCAAGATGATATTACCATTGGATTACATCAATCAGTCCAATTAGCAGGTAACGAATGCAGAGCGCCATATTGGTATTTGTTGTAAGTCTTTTTTTACACTTTCTTCTTGCATAACAAAACTTAGTAGCTCAACTCAGTTAGTAGGTTAACCCAACTCGTCCCATACATGACACAAATCCTTCTTCTTCTTCTTCTTAATTGGCGTAGACACCGCTTACGCGATTATAGCTGAGTTAACAACAGCGCGCCAGTCGTTTCTTCTTTTCGCTACGTGGCGCCAATTGGATATTCCAAGCGAAGCCAGGTCCTTCTCCACTTGGTCCTTCCAACGGAGTGGAGGTCTTCCTCTTCCTCTGTTTCCCCCAGCGGGTACTGCGTCGAATACTTTCAGAGCTGGAGTGTTTTCGTCCATCCGGACAACATGACCTAGCGTAGCCGCTGTCTTTTAATTCGCTGAACTATGTCGATGTCGTCGTATATCTTGTACAGCTCATCGTCCCATCGAATGCGGTATTCGCCGTGGCTAACGCGCAAAGGACCATAAATCTTCCGCAGAACTTTTCTCTCGAAAACTCGCCACGTCGACTCATCCGTTGTTGACATCGTCCAAGACTCTGCACCATATAGCAGGACGGGAGTTATGAGTGACTTATAGAGTTTGGTTTTTGTTTGTCGAGAGAGGACATTGCTTCTCAATTGCCTACTCAGTCCGAAGTAACACCCGTTGGCAAGAGTTATTCTGCGTTGGATTCCTAGGCTGACATTGTTGGTGGTGTTTACGCTGTTCCCAAGAAAGACGAAATTATCTACAACTTCAAAGTTATGACTGTCAACAGTGACGTGAGTGCCAAGTCTCGAGTGCGACGACTGTTTGTTTGATGACAGGAGATATTTCGTCTTGCCCTCGTTCACTGCCAGACCCATTTTCTGTGCTTCTTTGCCCAGCCTGGAGAAAGCAGAACTAACGGCGCGGCTGTTGAGGCCGATGATATCATTATCATCGGCATACGCCAGCGGCTGTACACTCTTATAGAATCTACAGCAGCTATTTTTTGTGGTACTTAGTTTTTCGTTTTATAACTATCTGCCTATGGATGGCCTTGGGACAATTTTGGGAACAAACATTTCGTTTTACTTTCAATAAAAAAGTAAAACTCCTGCGTTAAAACACACATATGTTTGCACAGTTTCAATTATTGCTATTATACTATATTATTATATTATTAGTATTACGGATGCCAAACTGTTATTTGGTTTATTTATTTGTGAAAGTAATTCACATCTGATACAAAACATCTATTAATATGTACGATATCTTTTTCATAATAGGTAGACATAAGTACCTGAAGACAATGTGGCTTCATGTTTATAAGATTTACAACCAATATAGTAAGTTATACTTGTTACTTACAAAAGTACACACTCTTCTTCTGCAGCCGAATATTTCCTGTTCTTAAGCATTTATACCTTATCGGTTGTATTGTTGTATCGCCAAAGGCTTCCACCTAACAATGAACAGGCACTCCATAAATTGTTTATTACATAATAAATCGCGTCTTCTCAAAGAAATTTGAAGAAAGTGGTGGATGGAATGCCAGCACGGAGCTCATCGATGATCAAGACACGCAACAGCGCTTTCAATTGTTGTTAACACACAGAGGACAACGTTCGTAGAAAATAATTCGCTTCCTGTTTTACGTTTCATATTTTCTTTCGCCTATTTAAAAAATGATTAGTAACGCATATGTGAAGTCGGATGCCGAGTGGCACGCCTTTATTGGATGTAAGTTACCGGTACGAGACACGCTGCCACATTTTTTACCACATCTTATCGGATTACTTTGATATGTAAATTTTCATGCTTGTTGTAAGATTTTGATTGATTGCAAAGTTATGCTTATATTCGCCAATTGCATAGTATTTAAACAAGGTGGAAACTAGAGTGTTGTGTAATAATAGTTTGCTAGCATTTGGTATTTTATAGCCAAATAAAAAATTGCCTCTGTACAAATAAAAATATTGATTTATTGGCCAATTTATTTACCACATTTATATAAAATTAATTAAATGAATTAAATTAAAAATTAAATGCTGTTTATTTTTGTTTCTATTTCCTTAAAATTTTTTGAGATACTGTTACCAACTGAATTCGAGTCCTATCACAAACAACATACACTGCAGTCATTCCTCGGGATAAACAAAGATAACCGAAATAATAACTTAATTTGCCAGAATTAATTTTGAATTTGCTGCACTTCCAAAGCAAAGCGAATTTTTGAAACCGAAAGCAATAAGAAAACTTGTACGATTAGTGCACAGTGCCAAAATCGTGACTATGGACAGTTTACCAGTTGTGTTAGGTTCAGCGTGACTGTGGGAATGAGGCATACAACAGGTGATTGAAATGGCAATGCAACGAAATTTGCAATTTTCATTCAAAAAAGTTATATTAAGTAGGGTGAAGCTAAATTGAGACACATTTGTTCATAAGTATGTACATACTCCCATAATACCTGGATTGAACATAGGGCAACCATTGAACTGAATGGAGGTAAGTGAAATTATTTTATAAAAATATTCCAATTTTTATTTATTTACTACCTATAAATTTCAAAGGGTACTAATAGTGTTGAAGTGGTCCAATGGAAGGTAGTTGATTCTTTATTTATTTCAAGACCACTGTATACCGTTTGCGTAAATATTCGAATGATATTAAGGAGGAAAGAGCCGTTGTTTGACATTCCTTCAGTAGCATATAAATATATCACCATAATTTTTATGCTTGCAACACTTTGCTACAGAGTATACTAGTTTTGTTCACTAAATGGGATCGCGCTAAGAGGAACATATGGACCAAAAATTGGTTTAATGTGCATATCTCCTATACCATTTAAGGCGTAATAACCAAAATCGCTCACGAAACGTAAAAATCGACACTGTAAAAATTGATAAAATCGGAAACTAATCTCGTCCCCTCTTATTATAACGGTACTGTTAAAAGCTAATAAAAGCTTTAAAAGCAATAACTAAAAATACCAGAGATATAAATTTTTACATCGGGATGGTATGAGACGGCTTTATGAGAGCCGAGGTAAAAACTGGATTATGGGCGTGGCACCGCCCACTTTTAAGATAAATCGAATATTTTGGGACTGGATCTTCCGATTTCGACTAAATTTAGTAAGTGGCATTTTTCTCAAATACTTATATCGCGCATACTTCCCAATAGCACAATTTAAGATCCATTTGATTCATTCATTTTCTCCTTTGAATAGAATCACTGTGTATCAAAAATGGATTGATTCGGGTCAACACTTCCATGTGACTTTATCACATATACATACATATACTCACATCACATGTGAGTTATATCGATGAAAATGAGAGACGGTGTTTTACTCTTAATACACTGTTTGTGTCTAAAATGGATAAAATGGAGTAAAAACTTGGCTAGCCCCTATATAACTAGTGAGGATTTTCGAAGATTCGGCTGACTTTACGTGCCATTTGCTACAAGACCTATACAACAACCTATGGAGTTGTACACGAGTCAAATAAGTACACATTTGGATATTACATCTTAACCCCAATGTATAAGCCACCATACGTTGGACTAGCCGGTCACACCACCAATAATATTTTTCAGCTTTTTGGTTGACTTTAACTTACATATAAGCTCAATTTTCTTTAATTTGCTCCTTTGGTTGAGTGGGTTCGCAATTCTCTCAATAGAATTAACTGATGATAGTTTCTAGTGCTACTTAGGTTCATTTGTAAGCAAGTATCTAGGATCCGAAGCAAAATATAGAAAAACTTCACATTAGTATATTAACGAAAAACAAGTTAAGCGATTGAAACTGTTGTTTTTAGCAAAACTTAATCGTCTATAAATCTATGAAATATTAAATTTGGAAAACCTTTCGATTCTTTCTTCATATGACAAAAACCCTTTCCCAATACTGAAATAAAAACAAATGAAAAATAGCGTAAGCGATTGTGAAAATACTTAATTATTAGGCGAAATAGAGCAAACTTTGTATACTTTCTATAAGTGATGCTTCATTAAGTTTATATTAACGAAACTATTAAATATTAAAGAATCAATCGAAATAAAACTTTTAGCTTTCCTGTATTAGATTGATTAGATGAAATGCGCAACCAGTTATAATAACTTTTATTTAAAAACTAATGTTTATATTAAATCTTTTTTGGTAATTTAAATATTTTTCAGACAATGACAACAAACTATAGTTAAGTATAGTAATAAACAACTGTTAATCCGATTTTAGTGACGCCACTAACGGTTATAATTTAACTAAGTGGTCTGAAATATGTTTCTGTATCTGTTGTATCTTCGTATACAGCAACATTCTCTCCGGCATCTTTTGCTTCTCAACACTTGTTTCACCATTTGTTTCAGAAACATTTGCTTCAGAAACATTTGTGTCAGCAGCATTTGCCAACATATTACCAAAATTTTGCAACATTTGTTTCAGAATGTTACTGGTCGCTCGCTCAATTTTTTCGTGTTGCTTGCAAACTTTGGACGGCTCTGACGCTGCAGCATAGCCTCTGCAAAGCACTTGCGGCTGTTTGGCGGTTATCGAGTTTGTTTTCAGGGAGCGCTCGGCAACACACAGTCAGTTTTCAACGGGTATTCATTTGGTCAAGACGTTTCTTTCTGTATAATGACTCTTCGACGTGTTTTTGTTGAAACTTACTCAATGACCTGAAGATGCTAAAGAGCTACTCAAGTACTGTATATTCTCAGCTTTATTCATCTGGTGCATTCAACTCAAAATTATTCTAAGGAAAATAAAATTAAACTTTAAATAATAAATTAGGTAAAATCGTGCCAATTAACTCTTATATATGTATGTGTGGTAAAGTATAAACAATATTATCACCAAGATCGTGGCTAAACTGTTAATTGCATAGAGTGTTTAAATAAAAAATTAAAAATAATAAAATAAATATCAGCCAAAGTAAATGATATCTTTTCTTTTTCTTTTGTTTTGATTATTTCATTTCGTGTGAAGTTTATTTCTATCGGAAGAATAAAAAAATTACGCCAAATTCGCATCTTTTATTTTTGTAACGAAAAAGTAATTGCTAAAAAATTTGTAATGAAAAATATTACATAAACTGAATAAAACAGTTCTTCAAAGGACACTTTTTACTTTTTGCCCTTCCTTAAGGCTAACTCAATTTTTCAATCGGAATACAATAAAATGAGCTTTGTGAGTACAGCAACTCTTTTCTGGTCACTCCTTTCTTGAAAAATAAAGCTAGTTTTGTTCGTTCGAAATGATTTATCAACAATAAACATTTGTTCTGGGTCATATCCTCCCTCGCAACTTCGAAAACACACAAAGCGAAACGACGCGTAGCGAAGTCTTAGTTTATTGCTCTTTTAATGCCATCTTGCTCATTTTATGTAGTTAAGTCCCTACTATAATTATATCCAAATATTTTTTAATGAATTTTTTTGTCTACAAATATGTTACTGACCTCGCAAGGCTAAATTTATTAACGTTCCATATATTTCTAAAACGGATTCATATTCATTTCCACAATTTTCAGAAAGCAAAAATTAATTGCGTTACTTCAAATGAAACCAATTTCTATGACTAACCAAAAGCTAAAAAATTGTGTGGGCTTAAATTGGTAAACAAAGGAAAATGAAGATCACTATAAAAGATATCCAAAGAAAAGCTTATGCAAACACTATTTTCCCATACCGATTAAATGAATTATTTTAATGTTTTATGACAATAATCAATTTTAATTACTATTTTTTAGTTTAATGCAATTAGTTTTATTACCCAAAGAAAAAAAATAAATCTTTTGGCTGTCAGTACGAAAGTTTATTGTATGATGAACTATAAGATCGGATGTTCACTAAAAAAATCAAAAAAGACATCAGAGGAAAGAGAAATTTTGAATAGAAATGCACTCCTTAACAAGTGTTAATGGCTGCCTTTGCCCACAGAGAGGAAGGTAAAAAACAGATTCTTATTAGCTTCATTTATAGACTAAAACCCCAATCTGACATATCTTATTACAAAACGTGAATAAATTTAGTTTGTCTTAAACAGCGCCTGGCACAAAGAAAATAGTAGAAACCTCTCCATGAATCATAGGTTTCAATAGTAATATATGTATATGGTCCTTCAGCGGTAAACTTTAGAAACCCACAGCAGGTTGTCCACAAACAAAAGCATTGATCATTTTTTTACTGAAAATACTTCCATCACTCAAATGGTATAAGTAGTTTTTAATAGAGTTTTAGACAGTACAGGAAAACTGGCTTGAGTCTTAAAACTTAATGATTTTAGACACGCAACATGCATATGCAAGGTGTTGTTGTGTTTGCTTAATAAAATTAACCCAAACCCATTTGAAGCCTGTTAATCTTCGTTTCAAGGCAGCGCCGTGGTTATCTTCCAACAAGTTCGTTTCTTAAGTCTTTACTTTTGCATAACGATGCTTTTGCGTAAGCCTAAAAAACAATAATGTACTTATAAGAATATAAGCTTAAGCTGGTAAGAAACCAGATAATTTATCTGGCTTACTTGAAGCGTATATCAAAGAAAGGTAATTTTTATGCACTAAATGAAGAAAAAGTACTGAAGACACAGTTCATCAATGCAAGGACAAATATTATTCTTCAGATATAACTTTGATTTTCAACTTTTTTAGTAATGTAAACAATGGAGGTATATATATTTGTATGAAGGAAAGGACAAATTGCATAAGGAAAGAGTTAAATCCATCTGCAATGCACACAACCGGCAGAAGCTGCAAAAAAGACAGTAATGTTGACAAGTGCTCTTTCGTACACACATATGCGAATGCCTGAGCAATTGCAAGATGCACTGACAACCAGTCATTCGACTATTGCACAAACAACGTAATTGTGAAGTGGATAAACAGCCAATAAAAACATGTCGGCACTTACGTGCTCATGCTTTTACAGACATATCTACACATATTGCATAATAAGATAATCTCTCAAAGAGTGAAGAAGCGTGCATACCAATTTTCACTTGCAAAAAAAAAAGTAAAAAGCAAACAAAATAAAGTGAAATCCGTTAAAACCCCAACACTTAACCCTAATAACAAAAACTATCAACTCAACGAAAATAAAAATTTGATTAAAAATGCAAAAAAATTAACTGAAATTGCATTTGAAGATGCTGCCTCACG
>NC_052499.1:44750999-44778141 GCF_016617805.1 Bactrocera tryoni
AAGTTTGTCTGTGGTGAAACTCCCTCATCAAAAGTTACGTTATCTAATTCATGAACCTTCTCTATGATAAACGTTCTCTGATATACGTTCTCTGCCATCTGAGCTAAGAACCGCGTTCCCGAAGACTCAAACCAGTGAAGACATCAACCACTTTTAACCCCACCGCACAAACTGGCGAGCGAGGGCGCTTTTTCAAAGAGACAATAGGTGACAGCCCAGTCACTAGTGACAAGGAAAAAGCTTTTGAATAATTTTTGTCTCATATATTTCTCAGCTTAATACCGGTATTTCTGCTTGTCACGATTGTGTCATGTCTCTAATTGCCATAATCGTAATTTAGTGACTCTGTTAGTCAGGATGTCTCATTTTGGTATTCTGGCAGATACAGTCTCAAAAATATTCACCAAATAGTATGGTGAAAAGAAGGGCAGCAATCAGCTGGTTAGATTAGCTGATTAGAGATGAATGCAAGTGCACAATCGTAATGTATGAAACGATTGCATGCAACTAGTTTTTTTTCATAAAATTTCAGCAGTACGAGGGCTGCTATATATATTCTGGCCTAGGGCAACACTAAGTGTTGCCAGGTGCAATCTGACATTTCCATTGGAAAGTTTGACATTTTTTAGCATAACATCACTCAGAACGTTTTGTCATTTAATCGTGAATTGTTTTATTTACAGAAAATTAGAAAATTCATCTCGGCCAAAAAATGGAATTAACTCGTGAACATTTTCGTGTGATCATTTTTCACAACTTTCGACGTTAATTATCACGACAAGAGTGCATCGATGAACTAAAATCTTTGTATGGCTATGAAGCACCATCCTATAGCAGTGTGAAAAACTGGTACAACGAATTTAATCGTGGCCGACGCTAGATGCCGTACGTGAACTGATAATGCAAGACCGTCATGTAACATACCTTCAGATAGAGGCATGCCTATGCATTTCTCCCACCAGCCTACATTCGATATTGCATGAACACCTGGCCGTAAAAAAGGTTTGTTCTCGTTGGATCCCGCACAATTTGACAATCGCTCAAAAAAAGGCTCGTGTGGATTGGTGTAAAGAAATGCTGACAAAATACGATCGCGGTGCTTCAAAAGACGTTTATAAGATCGCCACATGTGACGAATCATG
Organism: Bactrocera tryoni; assembly: GCF_016617805.1. Lineage (NCBI taxonomy): Eukaryota > Metazoa > Arthropoda > Insecta > Diptera > Tephritidae > Bactrocera > Bactrocera tryoni. The sequence continues at coordinate 44,752,142 of NC_052499.1, forward strand.
GATCAATAACTAATACTGAAATAGTTTATAGTAAATGCTAAACATATCCATTTTTTCTGAATCAATTGTTAAGTAAGTGTGAAAAAATTTAACAACACAATTATCGATTAACACATGCGTTCATCCGTACAATTAAATGCCCTAAAAGGGCCCACTTGGAACCCCATCAAATGGAGAGAGGTAATTTTTAACCATAGATATTGGCATATGTATGTATTTATGTCCTTTGTTTTACAGAATCTGAAACTTTGGAAAAATCAACTACGGTCACGTGCAGGGAGAGCCAAGGCGCACAAGGTGGTGACAGGTGGCGGTCCCAGCTCAACAATTGAGCTCTCTGAAATGGAGAAGAGATCGTTGGATACGTTGGGGTCAATCGCGGTTGATGGGTTGGCTGATGTACCAGCCATTGGCACAGAGGTAAGAATAGCAAGAAAGACCAATACGAGTGTGCAGAAGCTAGCGACTGGTGGAGGCCCTCCGATAAAAGAAATAACGGAGTTCGAGGAGCAAGTCATTACAACCTATGGGGCAGCAGCGGTGGATGGATTGCCGGGTGTTGGGACTTTGGGTCACCAGGTAATATTTTAATTTAATATTTGTCAGACTATATATTTTATTATTACATGAGGCAATAATTGGTCCGTTTTATACTTACAGGTTTTGCCGCCGTTGTATTTAAATACAGAACCAGTACCCGCTCAAGCTCCAGCTTTCTCTCCAACAGTCACATCGTCTGCTGCAGCTTTTCCTGCTCTCTCAATAAATTTTTCTTCCTCACCATCACCTCCAGATTTGTCCTTTTCTTCCTTATCTCCTCCCATCTTACCTTCTCCTATGCCATCGCCTACTTACTTCCCTTCTGAAGGTAAATTGACTGCAGCGAAGATGCTTGGAGCTGTGCTAAAAAAAATAGAGGACCGTGAAAAGCGAGAGGAGGAGGCCATTGCTCTACAAAAGAAAATTGTAAAGCAAAACGAGCAGATGACGGGGGTGCTGAACCAAATGTCACAAGTACTAACCTCGATGTCAGAGGTTATGGTTAAATTGTGCGAAAAATTAAATAAATGATAATAAAAAATAAAATATACTGAATTATTTAAACACATGTAGATGTCTTTTTATTCATACTTAGAGGAAGTAAAATGTACAGAGACAGTAAGTAACTTACATATGTATATGTATGTATATTATAAAGACATGATGTAACGTTCTCTTACTCTAGCACCCTCCCTAAAATTGGGGGTTTCGAAAACAATTTCGGTGTCTTGTGAGTCTTCTAAAACTTCTTCGAAGCCAAGGTCCGCAGCCACACCATGCTTCAGTAAAATGTTGTGAAGAATTGTACACGCGTAAATAATCATATACACTTTTTCAGGGCTGTAGTGAAGACTGCGGTGTTTTGAGAGGCACCGGAATCGTGACTTCAAAACACCAAAGGCTGTCTCAATGGTATTAAGTGCTTTCGCGTGCAACTTATTGTAACGCACTTCCCTTGCATTTGAAGGTTCAGCGACTGGCGTTAACAGCCATGGCTCCAATGGATATCCTTGGTCACCTAACAACCACGAATCACTCTGCGTGTTATAGGTACTTATGAGGTGAATACGTGTTGGGAATGTAGTCCAAATACCAGAACCATGGCAAGACCCGGGATATCTCGCAGCGGTGAACAGAAGTCGATGGTCACAAACCTGCCAAAAATGCAAATATATACATATGTATTAACAGAAAGATTGGTAAATAGTTTGTATAATATAGAACATTACTTACTGCTTCTACATTAAGGCTGTAAAATCCTTTTGCGGTTCATGAAAAGTGAGAGAAGAGTAGTGGCGTTTGTCCTTGAGGGTGAAACAATCCCAATATGGGTACAATCGATTACGCCGATTGTGCCCTTGATCCCAAATTTCGTGTAAAATCTTTAAGAGAAAATTTATTTATTTATTTATATTTATTTTTATTTATTTATCTTACCCCTTCTTTGTATCTGAAACATCCTGCGCGCTTGAAGGGAAATAAATTTCACTGCCCTTAACATCCACAATTAATTTCGAAATAAAGTGCAGAGCTCTAGACACAGAGGACTGGCTCATAGAGAGCATATAACTATTACCAACGCATTTTTGGTAAGAGCCATGCCCGTAAAAATACAAACACGCCAGGAAACGCAGATCAATAGATATACTCGACTTCTGCACATCGTGCGGCACCAATTCACCTATAAGTACTTTACATAGCAATTTTGGGAATCGAAATGTATTAATAAATGTTGTGTCTTGCATATCAAAAGGATCGCTTTTGTCTCGTAAACCCTTCAAAATTTTCCTCCTAATCCCGATTCCTCCTCCTCAACAATTGCCGCGTACACAAAGAACAGCTCCTCCATGCTAGTTATAACACTCAAATATTTTTTAAAAAATGTTAAATATTGATGTAAAACAAAACAAACACAGATGTTTTTGTTTTGTGATGGCTGCTTTCACACGTCACAGATATTTGAGAGAATACATAGCGAGCATTTGAGCTTTTGAATTTTCGCCAGCATAAGGTAACCATCACAAAATTGAGAAACATCAATATAGTGAGTGTGCTGATTTTTGTGAGGGCATGAGAATAGGGCTGTAAGTTTCTAAGGTTGACTAGTAATTATACCCTGAACAGGGTATATTAAGTTTGCCACGAAGTTTGTAACACCCAGAAGGAAGCGTCGGAGACCCTATAAAGTATATATATAAATGATCAGTGTGTCGAGCTGAGTCGATTTAGCCATGTCTGTCTGTCCGTCTGTCTGTATATATACGAACTAGTCTCTCAGTTTTTAAGATATCGTTTTGAAATTTTGCAAACGTTATTTTCTCTTCAAGAAGCTGCTCATTTGTCGGAAAGGCCGATATCCGACCACTATAACATATAGCTGCCATACAAACTGAACACATAGTTACTAACAGAAATGCACCTGTGAAGGGTATTTAGCTTCGGTGCAACCGAAGTTAACGTTTTTTCTTGTTTTTAAATGTAGTCAAACATAACGGCATATTTTCAAATAATATAAAAAACAAACTATAAGAGCTACTGAAACGCAGCTGCTTCACTAATACAAACTACCAATGAGCAATAGGCACAAAAAACTAAAACTCAGAGGCCCTAATAGGAAAAATTTGATATTGCAATGAACCTAATTTAGTGAAATGAGAAATATGTGGTAGATATTAATTCCTCCCAAAAGGACTATATTTAATAGCGTGGGTATACGAGGAAAATATCAACCAGACAATCGGAAATCTTTATGTTAAGACTATGAGACTTACGCCAAGATATACCGCATACCGATTTCAATCAAATTAAATTGTTAAGCCACAATATGATTAGGAAAACGTGACCACTTAATTTCATAAAAATATCACGCATATTGACCAACGTAAACGACTGAAAGGCGTTCCTGATTTTAGACAAGAATTCACGTAGAAAGCAATTAAGTTTGTGTTTTTAATAAACAAAAATCGTCAAGATTGCAAAATCATGTATGTATAGTCTTAACGTCTGCTAAAAATAAAAAAAAATTAACAATTGGAATTTCCAAACACCAGAAATTTTAAAATACACACCTCAAACTTTCAATTAATTTTGTTAAGATATCTCAAATATTGACTGCTAACCGTTTACTTGAAATTTGGATTAGTACGAATGCCAAAATTAGAAAAAATCGGATCAATTTTTTTCTAATTTTGGCATTGCGACATACCATTATCAACAAAGAAGTTATCTGAGGCATGAAGTTAAAAGGATGTTTGGAAATTGGGCATATGGGGGTTAGATTTAATTGAAACTTGTCAAAATGGTTCACTGCTATTAGAAAAGACTCTCTCAGAATTTCATTAGGATAACTCAAATACTGAACTAAATATATAGTATAAAATCAACCTGAAGTTCGAAAAATTGTATAAGAGGTAAGTTATTATCAGAAAGAAATTTTCTTTCAATTTGGTTCACACTTTCAGTATCTAGGGGCTTAAAAATTTATTGCTCGATTTGAACTTTTCTTGCGAGGTAAGTCCTATTTGATTTTTTCTTCTGATGTCTTTGTGGTTGCTTTATTTTCTTATAAATAAAAATGAAACGCCATTTCGTTATGTGCACGCGAACGGTCGAAAACACAGCACGAAAGACACGAAAATTTGCAAAGGTATTCCTTTAGTCCTACAGAAAATCCTAACGGAGGTTTTTTTTTTTGGAAAATCACAAACCATTTTGCAATATATGAGATTGATGAGGAAGTACTTAGAACAACATCACCCAGCTATTGGCAGGTTACAGTATGGTAATAGGAAAAAATATTAAGACTACGTTCATATTTTTAGTCCCTTGACCACAATGCACATCTGCCGAAGTGTTTTTCAATTCTCGAAGCAGTTTCTGGATTAGCTTTCAATAGCGCTTCACGTTTAATGTCTTCAATTGACTCGAAACGGTATTTCTGGGGCGGATGTTTGAGTTTGCTGGAGAGCCAGAAGTCACACGGAGCTAAATCAGACGAATAATGTAGTTTCGGCACGATATTGGTTAAAAATTTGGCAAAAAACTCTCTAAGAAACAATGCAGTAAGCGACGATGCATTACCGTGGTGCAAAAACCAAGAGTTGTCTTCCCATACGTCCGCCTCTTTTTATATTCTCGCAACAATGTTCCTAAGGAGAGTATTATAGTTTTGTTCACATAACAGTTGTTTGTAAGTCCTAAAACTAAAAGAGTCAGATATAGGGTTATATATACCAAAGTGATCAGGGTGACGAGTAGACTCGAATTCCGGATGTCTGTCTGTCCGTCCGTCCATCTGTCCGTCCGTCTGTCCGTCCGTCTGTCCGTCCGTCCGTGCAAGCTGTAACTTGAGTAAAAATTGAGATATCATGATGAAACTTGGTACACTTATTTCTTGGCTCCATAAGAAGGTTAAGTTCGAAAATAGGCAAAATCGGCCAACTGCCACACCCACAAAATGGCGAAAACCGAAAACCTATAAAGTGTCATAACCAAGCCATAAATTAAGATATTAAAGTGAAATTTGGCACAAAGGATCGCATTAAAGAGGGGCATATTTGGAAGTAACTTTTTTGGAAAAGTGGGCGTGGCCCCGCCCCCTACTAAGTTTTTTGTACATATCTCGGAAACTACTATAGCTATGTCAACCAAACTCTACAGAGTCGTTTCCTTCAGACATTTCCATATACAGTTCAAAAATGGAAGAAATCGGATAATAACCACGCCCACCTCCCATACAAAGGTTATGTTGAAAATCACTAAAAGTGCGTTAACCGACTAACAAAAAACGTCAGAAACACTAAATTCTACAGAAGAAATTGCAGAAAGAAGCTATACCCAGGCATTTTTTAAAATTGAAAATGGGCGTGGCCTCGCCCACTTATGGACCAAAAACCATATCTCGGGAACTACTTGACCGATTTTAATGAAATTCGGTATGTAATATTTTCTTAACACCCTGATGACATGTAGGAAATATGGGTGAAATCGGTTCACAACCACGCCTTCTTCCAATATAACGCTATTTTGAATTCCATCTCATGCCTTTTCTGTATAATACGAGTACATGATAGCGGAATAAAACTTTACAAAAATACGGTATTTTAAAAATATGTAAATGACGGATAATGAAATCTCGATTATCACTTTATCATGCGAGAGTATAAAATGTTCGGTGACACCCGAACTTAGCCCTTCCTTACTTGTTACGAATAGCTTCCCACAAATGACGGATAACATTTAAATAGCTTTCCTTGGTGATACAGGGTTTATCCGGAAAGTAATTGGACTGAGTCGATTTAAATAAGGTTATTTAACCAATCGTTACAGTTATTTAAAAACTTTCAAAATAGGCTCCTTATGCGTCTATGCAGTGCTGCCAGCGCGATTTCCAAGCATTGAAGGGGTCACAGAAGGCATTCTCCCGAATAGCCTTGAGAGATCACATTTGATCGCCGCCGGATCGCGTTCATCAGATACTGGCACTAGATACATAAGTATGTGGTATAAGCACCAAAATAACTTAAGCGATTTCAGAAAAGTGCTTACAATTTATAAGTATTTTAAATGGTAATGGGAAATCTAATCATTGGTTTTTCCGATTTCTGATGGTCTGGCAAAAATTTCGTTCCGTGCTGGTTTATTGTTGTAATTGAGAATTTTTCTAATGCTTTATTGAAAAATTATTTAATAGTGTTAGAAATACCAAGATTTCATTTTCATATCTGTACGCCATTGTGTTTTCTTCACTTCTTTGTCCAACCTGAAGAAAGCAGAATTAACGGCGCGGTTGTTATAGCCAATGATTGATGTGATCGGCGCACGCCAGCAGTTGTATGTACACTCTTGTAGAAGATAGCACTTTTTCTATTCAGACCTGCAGCTCGAATCGAGTTGCCTTGTCTGAAACCTCGTTTGGTATCGAACGGCTCGGATAGGTCTTTCCCGTTGCTGACGGAACTTTTGCTATTGCTCAACGTCAGTTTACACAGCCGTATTAGATTTGCAGGGATATCAAGTTCAGACCTAGAGGTAAAATTGCAGCTCATTTTCGTGCTGTGAAGAGCATCTTTGAAATCGACGAAGAGGTGGTGTGTGTCGATCCTGGTCTTTTCCAAGACTTGGAGTATGGTGAATATTCGGTCAGCCACACTGATAACGTCCAATCAGAGCACATTTAAATTCCAACGGCACGCTTTCGGGTGACCATATTCTACAAAGAAGACGAGCTTTCGACATCGTATTTGAATAGCTCGATTGGCAATCCTTCGGCCCTCGCAGTTCAACTTTTAGTGATTATTGCATGTCTGCCTCCTTCGGTGGTATTCTTTGCGTTTTTGGATTAAAATTCGGTAAAGAATTGGCTTTATCGGGACGAGTCAAGCAAGAACGCGTTTCATACACAAAATATCTCCCAAAACCATTCAAGCGGACTTACATAGGAGCATTTGGTCTCAAAAACCAAACAAAATTATTTAAAGTGATTTTGTGAATGAAAATGAAGAAAATGCATGATTGAATATAATAATGCAATATATTAAAATTAAACGAGTAAGGAAGGGCTAATGTCGGGTGCAACCGAATATTTTATATTTAATATATTTGAGTAGGAGGTAGTATCGACCAGATTTTATCAATTTTTGCTCATCCCACATACTACTAATATGCAACATACTCAAAAAAATGTTCTCTGGGTTTCAATAAGGTATGTACCTTACAACCAATCATATGGAGCAAGTGGATGTTCGAAAATCGTGGTAATAGTTAAGTTTTCGCTTAAAGTCATCTATTAAGCACAAAGATACTGAGTTATGAATTAAACATGTTCTGAAATTTTCATTGGCATGATCTAGAAGTTCGAAAATCCTTAAATTAGGTATATGGGAGCTCAGGGAAGTGTTGACCCGATTCAACCCATTTTAAAAACAAAGATATACTATTGTCAAGGAAAGGATTCTGTGTGAGTTTCAATTTCATATAAAACACATTGAACGATATTTTCGGTCAAAAGTCAACTATTGCTATCGGGTCCACATATTCGGTACCTAGGGGCTTGAACAGTTTTGGTCGGATTTGGATAATTATTGGTTAAAAGGTGGCTTACTTTAAGGGAATTATTATGGCAAAATTTTATTACGTTATATTAATTAATTCTTCATTTGTGTACTGGAAAGTGAAAGAATCAAATGGAATTTTCAATTTTCAATTGTGTTCTATGGGAAGTAGGCGTGATTGTCGTCCGATTTCGCCCGTTTTCACAATGTGACATAAGAATGTAAGAATAATGCCACATACTAAATTTAGTCGAAATCGGTCCGTCGGATTCTGAGATATAGGATAGTAAAAAATTTAATTTATAACTCGACCTCCCCCGATCACTATTCAAAGCAAAAAGATGGGGAAAGTAATTTCAAAAGTAGAAACCCTGAAGTTTAGTAAAAAATTTAATTTATAACTCGACCTCCCCCGACACTATAACAAAAACAGTAATTTCAAAAAAATTTAAACATATTTTTTCGCTTTTTTTTTGATATTTCATTGTTTTCCTGAAAAAAAAGAAAATAATACATTAACTAAATTAATATTTATATCATTAAAGTTAAATACATGCCATGTTGTTCAGAATCCATAACAAATAGTTTCCAGAATTCACTTCACGCAACACAAAACACCAGTTGCAGTTTCGAGAATAATAGAGAGTATCGAGAATAAGGACGTACGTACTGAACGAAGTCTAAGTTCCAACTACTTGTATGGCAATATAGCGGGCTGAAGGTCAATCATTTAACAATTGTATTGTAGTACGGTTACTTAGGTCCTAAAAAAACATCAATTTTGAGTAACATCGCTGTAGTTTGTAATTCTCACTTTTGTCTGGTTTTTGAATCACTTTTAATAAAATTACCGCTCACAGGAAAATGCTCCTATGTGGGACTGCCGAATGGCTCTCTTGCCTTCTCTCTTATACTCGCCTGACGGTTTTCAAGCACTATATCCTTCACTTTTTTCATATTTTCTTCAGTTGAAGAGGTTGAAGATCGTTCGGAATAAGACTCACCCTCAACGAACTCTCGACCGCCTTTGAAGCCTTTGTACCACTCGTAGGGTTGGTTTTTTTTAATAAAACTGAACCACTATAAGCCTTTTCCAACATTCGCAACGATTTGCACTCAAAATTTGGTTAGAAAAACAAAATTTGAGACAAATTCTTTGTTCGATATTTTTATACTCGTAAATTGTAAAAATTGCAATACTTTATTGAGGTGAACCGACTTAAGCGGCTTCTCTAAACAAACTGGTTAACAGATCGCGCTCATATTCGGCATAGTAATTAAGGACAATCCCAGCAACTTAGCAAAATACATTTTTTTGAAATATCATTTACGCTGGAATTTAATTACAACTTCAGGATGGTCTTTTGTCCCAATGTATGTAATATACTTTTATAAACAACTAAAATATCATTAAGATACCTTCACTAATTTATTTTCACAGAACTGGAAATTTATTGTTGGTATTTTTGTAGAACATACTATGCTAATGGAGAAGCTGTATTAAAGTAAAAGGAGCGTTTGCTGAAAAAGTGGGAGAAAATTACAACAATCGGGAGTGTACAATAAAATACCTATTTCAGTTAATTAATTTAAATTGAGGTTATGCCAAAAATTTTATTATAATATAAAAACAAGCAAATGACAGTAAAAAAATTATTTTGTTGGACAAAAACAAGGATGGCAATGCTGTATACAGTTCCTTATTACCAGTCAAAAACTTTGCCCAATAGTTCCATAATAATTTGTGATCGCTGTGCAGGTAATGTGCCGTTTTTTGTATGCATCTTCAGCGCGTTCATTAACGAGTTGGGGAAGATGCTTTCAGGTGATGCTCACAACACCGACTTAAAGAGTTGGATGTGGCAAATTGGCGAAAGCGAAAATGTATTGGTTGGGTAGCAGGTTGTATTCAGTGGCGTGTTATTGCTGCCAACGACCTCTGTGACGTTTTTACTTACATTTTGCCAACATTTGCATTTCCTATCCGACGTGTTTCAATGCTGGCTTTCCCAAGCCAATTCAATAAGAAATGTCACTTCAATTGAGGTTGGCTTTGTTAAGTTCGAAATCTTTCATCGTCTATAGTTCATGTCTTCATATCTATTTGTTAAATAATATATATACTACTAGAGGACCCGTCCACGCTTCACTGTGGCTGAGACCTAGATAAAACTACTACTACCATCTATATGATTTCTATTAGTTGGATTATAACTATGAGCTAATGAGATATAGCATTTTTTTAAGCAACTTGTGTTAGTTTACAAAAAAAATGGATCATAAAGCATTTCGTGTGTTTATAAAGCATTGCTTTTTTGGGGAAAAAACTCTTGAATTTGGGCTCAGGGAAATCCACCACTGAAAAGCTATTTGCTAAGCTAGAAACAGGTGAAATGAGCAAAGTAGGTGCCTCGCAAGTTCATAATCCAACAAAAACAACGAATAACTGATTCTGAGACGTATTTAAGTGCTCTCTAATCGGAATAAAGCCGAAATTTTCCGTCGGTGGTAGAAACATAGCTCTACCGTTTTCCACTGGAGTCCAATCGACAGTCGTTCTAGTGGACTGCACATGATGAACCGGTTCTCAGGCGTGGAAAAACGAAAAAGGCGGCTGGAAAGGTTATGACATCAGTCTTTTGGGATGCACGTGGTATAATACATACTCAACGACTTGTTACTGAGCCAGTTATAATCTATTTCACTGCATATTTGGTTTCAGTTCTTTTCTTCCATATCAAATATTTAGCAATTGTTTTATTTTTGAGAAGACTCTGTTTAAAATTGTACGCATAAAATATAACTTTTGTGTTTATGAGTTATATTAAACTTTGACATAAAGAGATAAAAGGTATCCTATATCCTTACCTAGGTTCTAAGATACCTCTCCACCAATTTTCAGCCAAATCGGTTTAGTCCTTCTTGAGTTATAAATGGTGTAACTAACACAACTTTCTTTTATATATATATAGATATGGCAACTGCAGCAACCGAAGATATTGTTTATATTCATAACCATTAACAGAAGTGCTTTCGTTCGGTATTTTTCAAATCATGTACTCCCATATTTTCAAACAACATTATGGTATAAGAACTTAAGGTACATATATGGGGTACGTGAAGAGTCGCATATTTGTATATTCATGAGTATTTTCTGAGCTGCTGCTGTAGCTATAAAAGTTATCTGCATTTATATTCGGATACATCTTCTAGATATTTTTAAATGACGGGAAAACTATAATATAATATGCCTTGACAGAATTAGAAATCGGGTTGAAGAAGTTGCTGAAAGAAATTCAATTGGCATTCTTTTGCAAACCACATTTCCATCCCTTCTATCGGCTGTCATTGTACTATATATTCCCCAATAAGACGGAAACCAATATCAACTATGATAATAAATAGTTGTACTAATGCAGAAATTTTATTCTCATTGTCTCGAGATCTTTATTCATTAATAATGTAGTCATTTCACCCAAGTAACCTGCGACCAACTCGTCAAATCAACTTTTTCGTTTTTAAACAATTCGTCAAGGAGATTACAGATATTTTCTGAAAATTTAATGTCCTCATTCTTTTGGGATCATAAAAATAATTTAGAGTTTAAAATCATCATACGATCCTGCTTACAATTATAACACCTTTATGATGTTATGCTCCTTTATAATGCTTTCTTAGTACCAATTTACTTGAAAATGATGATCATAGTGATAAATATATTTTTATAGAGTTTAATATCATGATCGAAAAATTTCAAATCGACCTTCTAATATCAAATCCTACTAAATAGAAAAAAACCACATTACAAATCGTAGACGTGCGGGTGACATGCTTTATTGCAATGTATGAATAATAGTGTAGTCAGTTCGTGCAATGAATATAAAAATTTAATAAAACAGAACGTTGAGGACCAAATTTTGAGAATCTTTCGTGAACTTCTTTTGCAGTGACTTCAATGTCATGATGCGTATTCAGCAACGCCAGGCCGATAAATCTATCTTGAAGAATGTTCGTCCTCAGCCCGCTTTCATGCTGCGATGTGCCGAAAAAGAGCGTTCAGAGCTCGCATTCGTCACAGGAAGTGTGCAGATTATGCGAGTAAAACTATGAATTATGGGGTATACGTCTACATCGCAGTTGTTCAACGTTGCCAATACAGTAGTCGGTAACTTTTTGTCTTTTGACTTTTGCTTCTGTCCCCAATGGCACTGTCAGTGATCAAGTTCACCTTTTTGAATCTATCTATCAAGCAGTCAATAAGATTTTCCAAAAAAAAAAATTACTAAAACTACTAATAAGCCATTTAACCCATTATATTTCCCCTATTTTCCACCTCTTATTCCGCCACTGTATAACCCTACATCTATCTCGCTAAATTTTAGGTGATACATACAACCGTTAGGTGAACAAAGCTATTATACGCTGTAGCAACATGTTGCAAGATTGTAAAAATTATAGCCATCGATTGCGACATATACATATGTAGGCTTTCGTGACTTAATGTTTTGATAATTATCGCAATATCGAATACTCTTTTGTATGTAAAATTATCGACATGGTTGACTGTCGATGATATGTGGGCCTTGTTTAAGAGTTTTGCGCATCCTGTTAACAGAAGCAACAAAATTCGAGACGAAGAAACCAAGAAAAAGTAAACACATAAAGTGGTGTTCTTAAAAAGCAGCGCCGAACTAAAAATTGCTGATTAATTTCATTACTTACGATCCGGTTCGATAGAAGAAACCGCATTTTCAAAAAATTTTTTTTGACTTTAACAAAACTGTAATTTAAATAAAGCTTACGAGAATTGTACTTTGCAACAAAATACTAGTCAACATTGAGCTAACCAACATTTGCCACAGAAACATTTGTGTCAGCAATATTTTCATTGTCAACATTATACCAAACCTTTGCAACATTTGTTGCTTTAATCCATGCTGTTGCAACGTATTGTGCTTAATATTGGTGTTCGTTAACTCAACTCTTTTGTATTGCTTGCTCTCAAGTGTCTTCTCGTAACAGAGTACAACTGTCAAATATTTTCGGTATTTTGCAGTTAAAGCGTGACATTTTCAGTGATGCACTCACTCAGTTTGCAACGGTTATTTATTTGACTATGATGAGTCTGTGGAGTTTTTTCAAACTTGACGCTTAACGAGCTGAAAGCAATAATAAATAGCAAACAAAATATGATAAATGTAAGCAGAAAGTACATCAATTAATCAAGCATTTTGAAATTTGCTTCTCAAAACTGCAAAAAATATAACTACAGCAGTTAATTATAATAAATGAATCCAACATTGGTTTCATAAAATATTTGAACTTTTCTCATAGAAGAATATTAGCGAATGTGTTAAATATCTATTAACAAAATATATGAAAGGGAAGTAAAGGATGCGTGAAAAATTTAAGATCATTATCTCAAAAACAGACTAATTCGTATATAGATTATTTGTTTTTCTGAAAATAAAAATTATAACCGTGAAGTAGAAAATAATATTATTTAAAAATTGATCCAAGTCAGATTAAAAGATGATGAGAACTTAGAAAAGCCGAAATGTATATGAGTTAGCTGGCAAAACCAAAGCTGTAGAAGATTCCGTAAATATGAACCAATGAAAATGCAATAAATCGATGTTTTGGAGATGTTCAATTCCATTTCCATGAATTTCACTCCCCACTCAACCCAGCACTCTGCTATGGGATAGGCAATCATCGCCATAAACTTGTTTCATCAATTGAAACGTTTCGGTAAAAGTTTTCCCAATTTTAAAACAAAACTTAATGTTGGCTCTTGTTTCGAGCTCATTTTCGCACCGATAACACAAACATACTGAACTTAAAACGCAATAAATTCACTTCCAATCTATGAAATGTCATGAAATTCTTCCTCGATAATCGTTAAAGATATCAAAAAGTCCTGTTTATTTTGGAACGCACCTTGTATGTTTATTATTATGTTGTGAAAATATTAGCGAGCAGGTTTATTCATTTTTGTAATGGCGGAAAACAAAGCTAAATTATTTTATATTTATCGTATTATATCTATTATTTTGAAATAACAGCAGTACCATAATATACTTTTATTTCCACTTTGAAACAAATTAAATTACGTAATTTTAATGAATAATATGCCATTTATCTTACAATCGTGAAATCTGAACCTAAAGTATACACCGCGTTTTATTTAAAAAGAGAATACTATAAAATTGAAACTACAAAATCAAAGGGGAAAATGCGGACGAACATCGCAATTTTGAGGAGTTTCCGTTCCTTAATCGTTAATAACGGGCTTGCGATACCAACATATAAAGCAGTAGAGCACATATTTCATAAGAAGAGCAATTAAACAGGATTGTGCGGCAATTAACCGACATAAGTCGCAAAGACAGTTTACACGATAAGCTGACAAGCAGTCAGTCAACTCTTACGCATGCGTGTGTCATTAAAATAGGATGCCTTCCATAAACTCAAAAAATTTGGTGCCGGTAAACAGTCAATAAATTTTTTTTTAAATGGTTGCATAATAATCTGGCCACCTCTGAGAAAGGAAGCATAATAAATTTAAAAGGCTGGCAAGGCAACTATTTCTATAAACAAAAACGCAAAAATGAAAACAGTAAAAACAAGTGCAACTTTCTAAGCTTAAAGCCAGGGAAGTACTTGAGGTACATAAGGTGTGTTAGTTATATGGGGTCTAGAGCGAGTTTTCATACCATTTCATTCAATAACTCACTATTGGCCGATATCTGCGGTATAAAGTCATCGAAATTTTTATATTAGGTATATGGGGGTTAAGGGAAGTATTGACTTTATTCAACTCATTTGTAGCACACAGACATACAAGGAAAATATTTTCTCTGAATTTCAATTGTAAATTCGACACATTGAAAGTTTTGGTAAAATTTCAACTACATATATTTACTGAGATACAAATATTCCGTACCTAGGGGATTCAACAACTTTTTTTAATTTGGAAATGTTTTGGCTGAAAGGTAGCATGCTCTAAAGTAATTATTATTAATTGCTTCTTGATTCGTACATTCGAAAGGAAAGAATAAGATGGAATAAAAATGTTGTTATGTGAGGAGTTGTTGCAGCCCAAATCGCCCATTTTTGCATTATTGCATAAACATGTTAGAGAAATGCTACATATCGTCACCTGAAATGCAAACTAACGTATCATCAAATTACATATATAATATTATATATGTTCAACATTTTCAGATTCTGCACTCAGCAAATTTTTTTTCACTCATGTTCCATTTTATTCCGTGTTTCATTCATCCCACAAATTTTGACCCCTTCTCCATTAAAGCCCTTTTGCACAATCTCGGGGTTAAATTTAATGTATCTGGCATATTTAGTTATTGATTTATCGCGCTTTTTGTAGTTTTTAACGGTATCATTATATGGGGAGTGAGAGCGAGGTTATCATCCGATTTCGTCAACTTTTACACTGTTGATGCAAGTTCTTATAGTATTTGCGTTGGGCGAGCTTTGTTGCTGTAACTGAAGTGCTTTAAGAGATTAAACTTACTAGCCACGCCCATTTGATCAGATTACGTCCATCTATGAACTAGTCCTTGTTTTTCCAAGGAAGGCGTATGCCAAGTTTTATTAAGATATCTCAATTTTTACTCAAGTTACAACTTGCACAGATCAAGAATGTTTTCTGTCATTCATAGAAAACATCACCATGTGTGATTTGCTTTGGTATGAAGATAATTTTGGCAATGAGTCCTGCTACAAGAAGCTGGATCTTGAGACTGGAAAAGTCTTAGGGAGCCATTTTACAATGTGTAATGCATCAGGTTGAAAACTATTCATATCTTCTCAATAATTCATATATTGGAGATTTCTTTTAGAGAAATGCTTTTTGCTCTACTTCATCTATGCGAGGCCATTGTCTTACCACTCGGGCTGCCTAACTTTTTGTTTTACTCGACAATTAAAAGCGGAAAGTAACCGAATAGGCAAATATAAAGTAGGTTAGTTGCGATGCATCGTGACCAACTGGCATACATATGCACACAGAAGCACTTGTTGCACTTACCTGTCAAGCTTTACTACTTTTCAATACAACTTATACATATGTATATGGTTTGCCACTTTTGTTTTTATGGTGAATATTGCCGTTGGTGGTGTTGTCTTGCAATGAAAACCGACATCAGCTTACCTAAAAGAGACTGCAAAAGGTGTTTCGGACTGATTTAGTTTTTGTTTTTATTTATAAATCATTTTCCGTAGAAGTGGAAATTAATTGCTGGACTACAAACAGAGTCTTCAAATGCAGCAATAAAATAACTTGTCTGTACTTCACCTATATATTTATAAACATACATAAGCATACAATTGGGTGTATATATAGTTCAATTATTTAGTTATTTGAAATAAAGTATTTCTATAAAGAAGGACCAACGTGAATGTTCTTCAACTCGCTTTAAACGCGCTCATAATCTAAAATGCCAACTGAAGCGTTTTCCGTTCTGATTTCAATGTCACCATACATGTTAAAAGGAAATTTTGACTCGTATAAAACCAAGAAGAACACGACGGCTTGTCAGTTATTTACAAAACTATGTAGAATTTAAAGAATAAAATAATTTAATAAGGTTGTTATTGGGGTGTTTTTTACGTGACGGGTCCCAAACCCAGCGACATTTAAATTTATATTAGGACTGTGAACATAAAAGTCAAGTTCATCAAAGACGACAAATTAAATAAATGGTAAGTGAAATGAAGTTGCAATAAGGCAGGTCCAAGGTTTAGTTTTACTAATTTGACTTTGCTACTTGAATGAGAATTATAGGAATACTAAAATGGTCGGAATATATGTTTTGTGATCACTTTGCCAATCGCATATAGCGGACGTCAAGTTTTCTAAGTACTATTAAGTCAAGGGATAGTTTCACAAACACTCAGCAGCAATTAAAAGAGTATTGTGAGCGTTATCTGAATTGGACATTTTAATATGTTTACAAAGCTGAGTATTACTAAATTACAAGTTTAAATAGTTTCCAAAATAAAAGTTCAGATATGTTGAAGGTGACTCGGCTTTTGGAAAGTTGGTATTGAACACAAAGCAACGAGCTTACGATTAATCAAATCTTCACAAAATCTCATAATATGGAGATATGTTTTATATATGTATAGTTATATGAGTACTTTTGCGCCTACCTTAGTAAAACATCTCGGGCAGACTACTGCATCTGACTACTCACCTTCAAAAAGTACAAATTGTTGCATGCTCCAAATGCAAAGCAAAATACACAGAGGAAAATGTAAAGTGTGTCAAGTGTGCTGCACCATGACTGCACCGACGTACATCTTATTAGCATAGTTTCATTATTATTCCAACACACTTTATTTTCACCGACTGCTGACATTGTTAGTGTTGTCTTACAATAATATCCGACAATAAGCATCTTTACAATAGGCCTCAAGAGCTTCAAAGTCATTGCAAACAAGAAAAAGACACCTCTTTGACCTGTCATTGGCTACTTGTAAGTGCTTGTAAATGCTCTCATAAACAAAAAAGCCCACGTGAAGCGTTTTGACAGCTATTACAATATCACCATTCATATTATGTTATAAAATTAAAATTATGACTACAATTAACAATTAAAATGCAACAACTTATTTACATATACAGTTGGAAGTCAACCATAATTGTTTACACTCCATTCGTTTTGTTATTTATGTTTAACGATAGGCTTAAGCTTGTAAGCTGAAAGCTTATTGAGGTATCGGATCGCTCTTCTTTTCATCTTTAAATTTTAATACATCTTTAATTGTTGTAAACCTTATAGTGAAGTACTATAAAATATTACTTTACTGATACTGTGAAAACGTCGATTGGGCCTTTGTGGAACTAGCTATTATTATGTTTACGATATTAAAATGCCGTCGTAGACGCCGCTTACGTGGTTATAGCCGAGTTAATAACAGCGCGCCTTTCTTTTTGCAATGTGGCGCCAATTAGAGATTCCAAGAGTAGCCAGGTCCTTCTTTACCTGGTCTTTTCAAACGAGTGGAGGTCTTC
The DNA here is from genome assembly GCF_016617805.1 of Bactrocera tryoni. Taxonomy (NCBI): domain Eukaryota; kingdom Metazoa; phylum Arthropoda; class Insecta; order Diptera; family Tephritidae; genus Bactrocera; species Bactrocera tryoni. Next base: position 44,769,779 of record NC_052499.1, read on the forward strand.
CTCTTTCTTTGCTTTCCTCTGCGGGTACTGCGTCGAATACCTTCAGAAATGACGAACGAAATGACACAGTCAGCGTAGCCGCTGTCTCTTAATTCGCTGAACTATGTCAATGGGGTCAGATATCTCATACAGCTCATCGTTCCGAATGCGATATACGCCGTGGCCTGAATCTTCCGCAGAACTTTTCTCTCGAAAACTCGTAACATCGACTCATCAGATGTTTTGGTCGTGCATGCCTCTGAAACATAAAGAAGTGCGGGAATGTTGACTGACTCGTAGAATTTAGTCCTTGTCGTCGAGAGAGGACTTTATTTCTCAATTGCCTACTCAAACCGAATTAGCACTTGTTGGCAAGAATTATTTTGCGTTGGATTTCGAGGCTCACATTGTTGCTGATGTTAATACTGGTTCTAAGAAAGACGGAAATTATTTATGACTTCGAAGTTATGACTGACAACAGTATCTTCCCCACCTGCGGGTGCGGGGGACCCCTCCGGGTTCGAGGGAAACCGAATATACCCGCGGTAAGGCATGCCTGTCGTAAGAGGCGACTAAGATCCTGGCCACCAGTCCAGGGCTGTATGGAAGCTCAACTGGTCGTAGCTTCGGCTACAAGGTCAATACCAAAGACTTTAACCTGGTACCACGGGGAGCAGTAGCCCCTGGAGTTCGCTCCAGTCTGCTCATTGGGTTTCGACCTTTGTGGAGATTCGTGGTGGCTGTGGTTAAAACCAAAACGCAGGAAGGGCGGCTTTTTCAGTCGAATGTGATTGCATTACAGCCGGGTGCCGGACCCAAAGAAGTACGGCAGAGGTTTTTAGATGGGTGCCTCGAGCCCTACCAAAGATTAGTTGGTGTGTCCATACCACACTGCCGATTTGTATTAGCTGAAATCGTTACCCAGTTTTCAGGGGCGCTGATCGACGCATTGTATTGATCCGTTGTGCTTTTGAGCACTGTGGAGTTAAGCTGTCGCCAGCAGGATCCCACGTTAAACACTATCAGACGTTGTCAGCACTATCTTGGGAGCCTGAGTCGCGAGTACGATGACTGTTTGTTTGATGACATGAGATATTTCATCTTACCCTCGTTTGTGCAAGACCAATTTGCTTTGTTTTGTCCAATCTGGAGAAAAGCAGAACTAACAGTGCGATTGTTATGGCCAGTGATAGCCTACTTTTTCAATGATACCCCTTACTACAGCGATCCCCTGTGCCAAATAGCAGTTTTATATCTTAATTTGAGTAGCAAAACATCTCTCGGTAGAACGGTCATAGATCAGTTGCTACTTCTTTACAAAGCAAAAAGAAAAGCAAAGGAAAAAAAAAAAATAATAATAATTGTGACACCTGTTTGTTCGCTAAAAATAATAACTACAATAATAAGTACCTGCATTGCGGTCGCCAATTCAATATTTTAAATAACGATGTTGACGAATAATACAAACCCTGATAACATATTGAATGGTAAAATGCAGTTGAACAAGAGCGTGAGAGAAGGCGACGTTTGTGAAATTAGTGGTCTATAAAGTTATCATAAACTAAAATTAATGCCAAAGAATTCAGCTATAAATCACAACGTGATGGCAATGTAAGAATCATGGTTAAGACGGTCGCTAAATATAGAGAACTCATCAAAGTGATGAGAAATGATAATATTAAATTTCATACGTTTCAACTAAAGCAAGACAGAGCCTTTCGTGTAGTAATCAAAAATCTTCATTACACTACGTCATTGGAAACAATTAAAGCCGATGTTGAGCTGCTTGGGCATGCTTTTCGAGGTATTAATAACATAAAAAGTCGCATTACTAAGGAGCCACTAAATATGTTTTTCTTAGATCTTGTGCCAGATAATACTAAAGCGGAAATTTACAAAGTAAAATATATTGGGAACGCTGTTGTTAATATAGAATCACCAAAAAAGGTAAGCGATATCGTTAAATTTTTTCGTTGCCAGGAATTCGGCCACACAAAATCATTTTGCAATAAAAAATTTAAATGTGTTAAATGTTCGCTACAACACCCAAGTGACAACTGTCCAAAAGATGAAAACATTCCAGCTAAATGTGCTTATTGTTTCGAGAACCATGCTGCTAGTTATAAAGGATGTATAATTTATCAAAAAAATATGTCCAACAAAAAGTCGGCTATCAATGTTTGGGATAAGAGCCAATCTCAAAAAAGTCGGTCCAATTATAGCCAGCCAAACTTCATACAGCCAGTAGTCAATTAAATAACTTAAACCACAACAACAATCAGCCAACTTATGCTCAGGTAGTGGGAAATGATAATATAAACAATCAAGGCGATGCGTTGTCAAGGATTGAAAAACTTCTAGAAAAACAAGCTGAGCAAATAAGCAATTTACTTAATACGATAATGTTCCTTGTAAATAAATTATGTATGTATGTAGATATTCGTATAGCTATATGGAATGCTAATGGACTTTCAAATCACTATTAAGAAATAAATGTATTCCTAAAATCTCATAACATTGACATAATGTTAATTTCTGAGACTCACTTTACTAGAAAATCATATATATGTATATATAAAAGGGTTTGAAGTCATAAATGCTAACCATCCCTCTGATAAGGCACATGGAGGTGCAGCAGTAATTGTTAAAAACACTCTTGAATTTAAAAAGCTTGATAACGTGAATTTAGTAAATATACAAGCTGCAGCTATTCAAATTAAATGTATGCATATTGATGTATCTATAGCAGCTGTGTACCTACCTCCACGGTTCGCATTTAAATTAGATGACTATAAAATATTTTTTCAAAGTGGTTACCGAACTTTATTGCTGGAGGCGACTATAACGCTAAGCATCCTTGGTGGGGATCTAGACTGAGTAACCCCAAAGGAAATGAGCTATTTAAATGTATAACAAAGTTCAATTACTCAACTATTTCTACCGGAAAACCTACATTCTGGGCTAGCGACCCTCGAAAAAGACCGGACCTGTTAGATTTTGTTGTGTAAAAAGGTATATCACAACACCAACTCCACATTAAGGAGAGCTTTGACTAAAACTCTGATCATTCACCAATAATTGTAACTTTTGGGACCACTGTGTCAAGTATGGAAAAACCATACAAGATTATTACGCAAAATACGGATTTAGAAACTGGCTTGTGAATGGAACTAGTTTAGATATGTCCTTAAAATCTAGCGGTGATATTGACTTAGCAGTTGAAAATCTTACAAATACTATTCATGAAGCGGAATTTCTTTTCACTTCACAATCAAGTGTTAACGAAGTTAAAAAACCATTTCTTCCCTTGAATTAAGACGGCTAATAAAAGAGAAAAGATTACTCAGAAAAAGATGGCAAATTAGTCGGAGTCCTCTTGACAAAATAATTTTGAACAAGGCAACCAATGATTTGAAGTCCAAACTGCGAGAAATAAAAGATCAAGAAACATCAGAGTGTCTAAGGAATTTAGGTAACCATGCAAACAACCCTAAACATAACCTGTGGAAGGCAACCAAATATCTAAAGAGGCCCACTAGGAGAAACACGATTATAGAAAATAGTAATGGTCACAGGTGCAGAGAAAATCAAGAGAAAGCCGAAGCTTTTGCTTACCATTTACACTCAGTTTTTAGACCAAACGTAATTCCAGATAATGAAAACACTACTGAGGTACAAAACTTGCCAGATGAGCCTGCCTATTCGAAGAATTTCTATCAAGGAAGTAACGACTGAGATAAAGAAAATTAAACTTAAAAAATCGCCTGGTTTTGATAAAATTGATGGTCTTACTTTTAGACACCTGCCCCAAAAATGTATCAGACTACTTACTTACATCTACAATGCTATGCTCAGACTCGACCACTATCCAAGTCAATGGAAATGCGCTGAAATAATAATGATTCCAAAACCCAATAAACCGGAGAACTGCCCTTCTTCATACCGTCCAATTAGTTTACTGGCGGACTTCCCTAAGATATTTGAAAAGATATTTTTAAAAAGAATGTTACCTGTTTTAGAGGACCAAAACATATTACCTGAACACCAGTTTGGGTTTAGAAGGGTGCATGGAACTCCTGAGCAATGTCATCGAATTGTTAAAATTATCACGAGCGCTTTTGAATGTAAGCAATACTGCGCAGGAGTATTTTTAGATGTTAATAAAGCATTTGATAAAGTATGGTACCCAGGGCTATTTTATAAAATAAAGGAATGGCTTCCAGCGCCTTACTACCTTCTTCTGCTTGTTTATTGGCGTAGACACCGCTTACGCGATTATAGCCGAGTTAACAACAGCGCGCCAGTCGTTTCTTCTTTTCGCTACGTGGCGCCATGGCGACGTGGATATTCCAAGCGAAGCCAGGTCCTTCTCTACTTGGTCCTTCCAACGGAGTGGAGGTCTTCCTCTTCCTCTGTTTCCCCCAGCGGGTACGGGGTCGAATACTTTCAGAACTGGAGTATTTTCGTCCATCCGGACAACATGACCTAGCCAGCGTAGCCGCTGTCTTTTAATTCGCTGAACTATGTCAATGTCGTCGTATATCTCGTACAAGTCATCGTTTCATCGAATGCGATATTCGCCGTGGCCAACCCGCAAAGGACAATAAATCTTTCGCAGATTTTAAAGACTTTACTGTAGGCAAAATATGCAAGACTTTTAGTTTAAATTTGGTTGGTATGACCATCAGTGATATCTGTGCCAATGTCATTGTCATTCTGAAGTACATAAGTCATTCAAGAAAGAATTTCCATTAAATTGCATTTTCTGAGCTGTATTCGATTGACGCTAGAGTTCCCCAAGGGAGCGTCTTGGGCCCCATATTATATACAATATTTACAGCTGACCTACCGATCACTAATGGCTAAGAGGTAGCAATTTATGCTGATGATACGGCATTTATCGCCACCAGTTTTAATCCTAAAGCCCTATTCTGAAAAAACATCTCAACTGATTTGAGAGGAAAAATTTGAGAGATTTCTTGTGAGGCATATTTTGTAAGGCTATTCTTGCTCAAACCTCATAAGAAAAAAGCTTAAAAAAGTCACCACGTGAGGTAAAAAGCTTTTAGCTGTAAAACAGCTGTTTTAAGAAAAATAAGCAAACAAAAAAGTACACAACAATGGATAATCAGCATATGTAAGTAATTTTGCAAATTTTAAACAACAAGGTTTCGGTGGTCAAACCAAGCCTATCTTCAGAAAGAAGGTACGAATTTGCAAGCGATATGCTGCTATTATTCTTGAATGCTGAAAACTTTACAAACTCCAATTGTACGCTACTGTCAGTTGCTCAGTTGGAACATTCATACAAAATTATACATTTGTACAATTGTATATATATTTTTTAGGGTATTTATACCTTTTACTAATAATTATTTATTTTCGAATTTCAGGCTAAGACCACCAAAAAGATTGTGTTGCGTATGGAGTGCACCGAATGCAAGTACCGCAAGCAGACACCACTGAAGCGTTGCAAACATTTCGAGTTGGGAGGTGACAAAAAGAGGAAGGGACAGATGATTCAGTTCTAAATCACTCGCCCCCTATTCCAAGTCACCATCTGCTTTTTTGTTTCGCGTTTCGCTGTTTTTTACCAATGTAAAACTTGGGTATGGAATACTCTGTGGAAAAGCATTTTTAACAAGTTATTTGTGAAAAAATATAATTTAAAACAATGTTTTTTAGTTAAACATTGAATTAAAAGATAAATCAAACAAAGTTACAGTTCGTCTTTTATTTTACTTAAGTTATTTTTATGTATTTTTTTATACATTTTTCATAATATCACATAAATGGTGGATGCAAGCAGTTCGTCCAAAGATTTCACGTTTGCTTTGTCCTACCGTTTCGACAATCGGTATTCGTGTATTTTCAAAATACGCATTTAAACCGCACTCATTCTGTTACACCATCTGCTTGATCCTTGATATAGGCCATAAAACGGATATAATCATTCAATAACAAAATTCTCAATTTTTTTTTAAATGTAAAATATTGATTTAAAACAAAACAAACACAGATGTTTTCTATTATGATGGCTGCTTTCACACGTCACAGATATTTGTGATAATAGTGAGCATTTGAGCTTTTGAATTTTCGCCAGAATAAGGTAACCCTCACTATAGTGAGAAACATCACTGTAGTGAGGTTGGTGACTTTTGTGAGGGCATGAAAATAGGGCTGCTAGTGATGCCTCACTTCACTTACAAGAACAAGTTAATATTGTCGAAAAATGGCTAAATAATTGGAAGATAGAAGTAAATAATTACACAGTAATCCGTTCAAATAACGTTTGCGTTAAGGACTGAGAAATGTCCCCCCGTAACATTAAATGGCTCCATAATACCTGAAAGTGAAACTGTGAAATACCTTGTTCTTTATTTGGACAGACGGCTCACTTGGAAGATACACATAAAAGAAAAAACGAAGCATCTCAAATTTAAAACTAAAAAAATTTACTGGCTTTTAGGCCAGCGATCACAACTTAGCCTTGAAAATAAAGTACTACTTTACAAGTCAATCCTTAAGCCAGTATGGACGTATGCAATACAGTTATGGGGTACGGCGAGTATATCCAACATTGAAATTCTCCAAAGATAACAATCCAAAACTTTAAGAAGCATTGTAAATGCTCCTTGGTATGTGAGCAACTTCGAAATCCATAAAGACTTAAATATACCTTCTTTTAAAGACGAAATCAGCAAATCTTGTCGAAAGTATTTATGTAGATTGTCTAATCATTAAAACTTACTGGCAATAAATTTGCTAGACAACAGTATGGATGTTAGATGCTTAAAACGAACTCACATTTTGGATCTTCCATATAGATTTTAAGTAGTTTTGAGAAGATTTTTGCAAATAAAATAATTTAAGAATATATTGATTAGTCTCAATGGAGAACAATCAATCCTGTCACTATTAATGTATTTAAGAAATTTGCTGATTGTCAATTGATAAAAAAAAAATTTAATTTAGCGCTTAGTTATGGCACTTTATGTGTTTTCGGTTAATGGCGATTTGTGGTAAGATTTCTTAATTTTTACTCAAGTCAAAAATGAAAGCACGGTTAGTTCCAAAATCACTAAATTTTTTTCGAAAAACAGTGTCGCGTTAAAATATTACACAATACATGAAATTTAACTAGAAAGGAGGAGACAGAAGAAAAAGATCTACCAATACCACGCCCAAACTTAACTAAACATTTTCGTTACATAAATGGACCGTAAATACATGCATATGCATATATGGTAAAGTAAATATTTCGAAGAGAAAATACACATAAAGTATTTTAGGCAAGTTAGTAATGATATTTTCTATTGGCATGTGCAGCATTAGCATAAAACGAATAATATTTTGTGGATGGCGTGTGAGCATTGACTTGCAAATCGCGCATCTTCAGCCGCAAGCCCACACGTCATGCGCTCCAAACGGCTGAGTGCTCACAATATCAGTTGTATTTGCGCATAAGCCATGTTAAATGACCAAATAATCGATTACTGACAACCCAATAAGCAAGTGCCACTATTATGGTGAAAATAAATAAATGTCAGCATACATTTTTTCCGTTTTTACTATGTTTTGAATTTATGGTACTTCGCAACTGCAGAGGTATTAGGAATGGCTATTAACATTAAGAACTGAACCAAGGCCTGTAAAAATTTTCCATAGAAAATACACTACAATCGTGATTTTTTAGCTTTAAATCTGATTCGCCTTTTTTTGTATATATCTCGAAAATGACAAGAGCTATAGAAAAAATATTCATCACAAATTTGTTGGAAATTTTATTTGCTACAAAAAAGGTCCGAGGTCAAAATCGCTATCATTAATACTTCTCGAGATATTCAGCTTTTTAAGTAAGGCTTTATAGAATTTTCATAGATGGTATGTAAAAAAAAAACTATGAAAATTCCATACAGCCTTACTTAAAAAGGCGAATATCTCGAGAAGTATTAATGATAGATTTGCATATCTACATATAATAATTCCATGGTGCTGGTTTACGCGTAAATTAAATATTTAGTAAAATAAGAAATATGGTAATTTATCTTTATTTCACTGCTTAACAAAACTTTAATCTGTTAATAAAAAACGTATTTTATCTGCTCATAAGTAAATAACAATATATCAAATTGACTGAATGACTTCATATATCCATTCAGTTTGTCTCCCTGCTATGCTCTTCACTTCAGTAGTTGATTTTACATTTCAATGTAATTGTATAAAAAACGTTTTCCATTGTCTACGAAATATGAGTATTAAATCTCATAACTATAAGCTCTAATTTATGACAACATTATAGAGAAACGTTTACTATTCATCAAATCGGTGCTCAAAATCAAAATTTCAATGAATAGCTTAATTAGCATCATAGTTTATCCAGC
>NC_052499.1:44778418-44788820 GCF_016617805.1 Bactrocera tryoni
TTAAAAGTGTCTAGTCGTAGTTATTGAGGGGGCAATGTAAACATTCTCATGACAACCGAGTCTACATAACCGGAGCGAATCTGAATTGTTATCCGGCCTAGGGCTGCTAACTCGGCAGTATTCCTCATAATAGTTTGTGCAATGTCTTTTCCTGTTACACCAACAACCCTTCATCACATACATACATATATGGTAGTATTACAGAGGAATATTTATACCCTGGTCAGGGCATATTAAGTTTGTCACGAAGTTTGTAACACCTAGAAGGAAGCGTCGGATACCCTATAAAGTATATGTATATTTAAATGATGTTGAGCTGAGTCGATTTAGCCATGTCCGTCTGTCTGTACATGCACTGTGTCTGACATTTACAGGTCTTGGTTTGAATGGCAGCATGGTCTAAAGTCAGAAAAGTGCTATAATATTCAGCTTGAAGTTACATTCTAAGCTTCATATTATTTCACAATATAATATAAAGCATTTGCGACAAGCGACAAATGCAACCAGTCATTGAGTTTTTGGGGACTCTGCTGGTAGTAGCAATAGCTACAAAGTCACACCAAAGACTATAACCTGGAACCACGGGGAGCAGTTAGCCCTTGAAGGTAACTCCAATCTGCTCATTGGGTTTGGCCTTTTGTGGAGATTCGTAGAGGCTGTGGTTTAAACCTAAATGCAGGCAGGGCATTTGTCCGGTGTGAAGTCGCATTGCGGCCGCGTGCCGGACCCAGAGTACGGCAGAGGTTGTAGGTCGGCCTCGAACCCGACCAAGCCGGCTAAGGTGTTTCCTTCCACCGAACCAATTGGTATCAAGGTATATGTGCAGAATGCATTCATACTTTGGTTCTTTAAAGTGTGAGTGCTGAATGCACTTATGCTTTGGGGCGCTGATTAACTCATTGTATTGATCTACATGCTTCTAGAAATAGAAAGCACCGTGAGGTTAAGCCTTCGCAGGCAGGTAGTCACGTAAATCACAACGGACTCTGTCCGTCTGTCTGCATATTTACGAACTAGTCCCTCAGTTTTTAAGATATCGTTTTGAAATTTTGCAAACGTCATTTTCTCTTCAAGAAGCTGCTCTTTTGTCGAAACTGCCGATATCGGACCACTATAACATATAGCTGCCATATTAACTGAATGATCGGAATCAAGTTCTTATATGGAAAACTTTTACATTTGACAAGATATGTCTTCACGAAATTTGGTATGAGTTATTGTTCAGATCGTCTCACTATAGCATATAGCTACCATACAAACCGAACGATCAAGGACTTGTAGGGAAAACTTTTGCATCTTTACGAAATTTGGTAAAGATTATTTTCTTAAGCAAAAATATAGTCTCCGAAAAAATTGTTCAGATCGGACTACTATAGCACATAGCTTCCATACAAACTGAACACATAGTTACTAAAATAAATGCACCTGTGAAGGCTATATTAGCTTCGGTGCAACCCAACTTAACGTTTTTTCTTGTTTTTTTATAAGCCAATACACATCTTAGACCATATTAAGAGAAAGCCTATCTGCCATGACATATTTTATGTTAGAAGAAATAAGATTTAATTTTTATATCAGAAGCTTAAATTTTTTCATAGCAATTGCAAGGAGTGAGTTTCCACATGCCTTATACAGGTTGTAGCGCCTTTTAATTTCAAAGAATGCGCTGGTTCTGCTTAACACAGACTTTTTTGCTTCAGCCTTTACTAATAGCCTTAGAAATAGTTCTTATGATATTACATACTTAGAGGAAACCAAATAAGAATTTGAAAACGTATCTCCGATTTTGAACGTAGACGAGGATGCGTCAAGTAAAAGACCAAAGAGAAGAAAAGTCACGAAGCTCTTCACTAAAATATGAACAAATAAGATTTTTTGATCCCCTTCAGTCTTCGCTTTCCGTGTCGATAAAATCAATTTTTCTATGCATTGAACCAAATTACTTTTATCGCAAAAGATTGAGTGAAAAAGCAAATTTTCAGTGTTATGAGGTTAGTCTTCGAAAGATAACATAAGTTTGGCATAAGGTATCAATGTTAATTGGGAACGCTACAGAGCATTGATTTATATTGACTTTGTCATATCTGAATTGTCATAATCTATAATCTAATGAAAAAATTAACCTATAGAAGGAAACTTATGGTGAGCGCTTATTTCAGGTTTTGACAAAACTTTATATTAACACTATGAGGGGCTAGTCCGATTTCTTCGTTTATTTGATACATACATATGACCATAGTATTATCAGGAAAGGATTTTCTGAATTTCAATTTCACAGATTGAGCGATATTTTCAATCGAATCTGATTTTGACAATTTGTGCCAAGAAAATTTGAATATGTGTGAAAGTGACCCTATGTTTTTGAATAACGTAATCACAGGTGCCAGGATGACTTTATTTTGTTTCCTTCCCTGAAAAGACCGATAAAAGGCTAGAATTTTGAGACGACAAAGGGGATCCAAGTAGCATGCACCTCGGTTCTCGAGGCTATTCCGTGCATTCCGTGACGCCTTCAATGCTTGGAAATCGCGCTGAATAAAAATAAACAATGTATTTTCTATAATAACAACACTTTCACCAATAAACGTTACCTACACTTTGTCAAATTAAAACTTTAATTTTGGAATGCATTGCGTTCTTAAAAGGACTGATAAAGGTATCTCTAATGACTTTTCGCAAGTCAAAGATATCACATAAAACAAGTTTGAATGCTGAATTAAATTTAATTTTTTTTGGCTTAATGCTGTTCCAAGATCCAATACTCTTCAGCGAAGAGAGTAATGTTTAACTGCTTTACTATGCCTCCTGAAATATCCTGCTAAAAATTGTAATCCCTCACAGAAGTAAAGAAGTGCAACTACTCGCTATTAGGTAACTGTGGAACGGCAATTCAATCTCTTTACGTACAGCTGCAAACGCAACCATTGGTTTTCGGAAAGGGCAAAAGAATAGCTGGCACGATGAGGAGTGTCATGTCGTAGTGAAGAGAAAACCGACTACCTACTCCTCGCCACCACATCACAAGCGGAATGGGTTAAATGCCGAAAGTTAAAGAGGAAGCAAAGAGCAAAGAGAGAGTGGTCTAAATGCGGGAGTACGAAGAGCTTGATAAGCTGGCCGACAGGGGTAATGCTCGAAAATTATTATTATTTTTTTTTTTTCAAGACCGAAGCTTACTCTTGGAGAAACCCCAGAAGTGATCTAGTGACTGATGCCCAGAGCATACTTAAATTATGGAGGGAACACTTCTCCAGCCTGCTGAATGGCAGTGAAAGTATAACACCAGGAGATTGTGAAACCGATCCCTAAACGGTGACGATGGAGTAGATGTTTCACTGCCCAACCATGAAGAAGTTCGAACAGCATTTACCCATCTGAAGAACAAATATAATATGGTCGGATGAAAGCATGCTCGACGATTGGAATTTAACTGTAGACTGGCCAATTTTAAAGCTCACCGTAAACAAACTGATTGGTCCTTATCAGTGTGGCTCCAGGTCTGGAAAATCAACAACTGACCAGATGCAACACCAAAAGCTCCGACAGAATCGGGAATGACCTCTTCGATACCTAACGAGGTTTCAGGTAAGGCGACTTCTTATCGTGCGACTTCTTTAATCTACTGCTGCAGAGCTGAATAGGAGAAGGTACAAACTTCTATAAGAGTGTACAGTTGGTGGCGTACGCCGATAATATTGACATCATTGATCTCAATATCCGTCGTTAGTTTTGCTATCTCCAGACTGGATAAGCAAGCAAAGCAAATAGGTCTGGTGGTGAACTAGGTCAAGACGAAATATCTCCTGTCATCAAACAAACAGTACTTGTATTCTTGACTCGACACCCACGTCACTGTTGACAGTCATAACTTTGAAGTCGTAGATAATTTCGCCTGTCTGGGAACCAGCATTAACACCAACAATAACGTCGGCTTCGAAATCCAACGCAGAATAATTCTCTCGATGAACAAAAACCAAACTCTATAGGTCACTCATAATTCCCGTCCTGCTATATGGTGCAGAACCATGGTCGATGACAACATATGACGAGTCGACGTTACGAGTTTTCGAGAGAAAGATTCGGGTCGATATATTAATTTTTCTAGACAAAATTATATGTTTTTCAAAGTGGTTTCTGCGAATCGTTTGCAAAAGTTTTTTATGGCTGTATTGGTTTGAACGACTTTTCTTTCCGTCATCAACTGTAGATTCGGGAAAGCGAATAGTAGTGCGACAAATAGGCATTCTCGAAAAAAAAATAATTTTGAGAAGCTCGTAAATTTCATTTGCCTCTATAAAGCCATTACCGCAGTACGACTGTCCTTAGCTCCCACGCCAATCTTAACTGATTATTATACAAGTAAATATGTATGTATGTAAAAAGATACTGTATACAAATTACAGTAAGAAAGTGGCACATTAATTAAAGTGAATTATTGGCGAATGTTAAGTCATCAACGGATATATAAAAAAACCAAAGGCGCACACAAGCGGACGCCGCAATCACCTTTGAACTGGTTTACACCTCCGCAGCTGCTTGCCATAACCCACATTGCTAGGACTCAGACTACAATTTGTGGCAATTCGCATAAATTCGAATTATTTCAACGTCATATTATGCGACATGCAACACGAAACAGATGACGACAACCTGAGTGGAGGCGGTAACATTTCAAAAATAATGCAAATTCGTCGAAAATCACGTAAACGCATCAGGAGAGCGAAGCAGCGCAGCAACGGAGCGCAGGGACAGCACAAATAAGGAAACGTGCCAAACGCGACTAATTTTGGCTATAAGAACTACGGACAACAATAACAACAAAAGCCAATAGATGCTATCATTCGTCAATTGATGGAGTTCTCGTCAGCTAAATATGGAGGTTTAGGGGCACCAAAACGGTGTTGGTAAGCGACAAATAGAAGAGAGACGCCATGGCCTATGCGTTGGCACCGTTTGTAGAGGGGTCAGTAGTGTTACAGAAGATGGAAAAATAATACAAAACTATAACAGAAATGCTAACCAACACATTGACAATAGCAAACAAGCTGTCGCATCGCAGCGGATTACAGGATTACTCAGTGACAATTTACATTTATATGTGTATGTGGGTACACAATTTTACTTACTTCACGTCATGCGGCATCGGTAGTGTTGCACCACGATCCAATAGAATTTTCAGTATCTCGTAATTGTTGCGATGCGCTGCCAATATTAATGGCGTGATGTCCGGCGTGAATGTCGACTTATTACGGTCAACAGATTCCCAGCTCTGTAATTAGTAATCAGTACAATGAAAAATAGATTATTTGACGAACAACAAACAGACAAACGGAAGACACACATACATGCTAATTGATTGTGGCCACCAGCGCCACCACAATTGCGGTTGCACTACTATCGATACTCACATAGGGTTGGCCCTCTTTGTGATGCGTTTCCTCCCACTGCAGTAATTCCTCCACGGCTTCGACGTACTCTTCCGATATGGCATGCAAGAGCGCGTCGCCCACTTCGATGCCACATTCCAGCAGCACAATGATCAAGTCGAAATTCTCATTCTCAATGGCAGAAATGAGCGCTGAGCGATTGAGCGGATCCACGCAGTTTATATTGAACTTATCCGGTTGACCCTTATTATCTTCAATTATTCTGGAATGTAAAATTCAAATTATAAATATGTACATATATGTTGAATTGGTTTAAAGTCATGTTACATACTTCTTAACACCCTGTATGTCACCACGTTCGGCCGCTAATATGAAATTCTTTTCAATCTCATTTAGCATATACTCCTCTCCCATAGAGATGTTGTAGTTAGGTTCACCCTTTTCGGGGTCATCATCGCCGCTCTTTTTTTGTGACATTTTGATGTACTCATATAATCAGCGAGCAGTAAAGTCTTCTTGTCTTAAAAGTACCGTAATTTTTAGTTACTTGGAAATTTATATAAGCCTACAAGTAAACAAGATAAATAATTCAATGAATCACTGGATATCGGACTAAACCTATTTATTTCGAGAGTTTGAGTCCTAATTCCAAAATTATTTTCACCATTTTCGAACTTCGAAATTATAAGTAAGTTCCAAACACAGTGCAACTGTGGGCGATGTTATTCTAGTTTTTCAATAATATTTTATACCCTGAGGACGAAATTTGTAACACCCAGCAGAAAATATCGGAAATATGATCGTCTGACTGTCTGTGTATACGCGATATCGCTCTTAAATTTTGCACACGCCCTTACATTACAAAAAGCTGAAAATTTGTCGGAATTGCCGATATCAGAACATTATATCATATAGCTGCGCTGCACTTATCAAAATCATGTCCTTATAAGGTAAACGATTGTATTTGTCAAAGGAGCTTCAGCTTCACTGCAACCGAAGTTAACGATTTTTTCTTAAATAAATACAAAATTGTTATGAAATGTCTGATTTTGATTTCTAACTCTAACTCATATTCGGTATCTACGGGCTTGAACAGTTCTGTTCCGATTTGGACAATATTTGGTCATAAGGTAGTATATTGCATAGGTATTAATCGTGGAAAGTTTTATTTTTAATAACTGCTGCTTCATTGTGTACTGGAATTTGAAAGCATCTAATGGAAATTAAAATTAGGTTATATGAGAAGTAGCCGTGGTTGAAGTCCGATTTCCTCCATTCTCGCACTCTAACATAAGAATATCGGAAGAAAATTATGTACTATATTAGGATAAAATCGGTAGAGCAGATCCCGATATAAGTGATTACAAATAAATGCGGGCTGTACCAGTTTTCCAAACCACAGATGCCCTTCCTTAACTTGGTTTGTTGTGTGAACTTTGTTTCTTAATTTAGGGCTTAGTTATGTCACTTCATACGTTTCCGATTAATGGCATTTTGTGGGCGTGATAGTGGTTCAATTATGCCCGTCTCGAACTTCGTTACAGCCTGCACGAGCAGACGGTTGGACAGACAGTCACCCGGGTTTTAACTTGTCTCGTTAACCTGATTATTTTTGTATTTAGAAACCTATAAATATCTCGATTAGTTTTCATTCAAACAACCGTTAGGTGAACTCTGTAGCAAGAGTATAAATATTTCAGGTATTTTATAATACATAGTTTGAATGACAAAATTGAAATTGTAAACCGACCAAGAAGTCGTTAGTTGCTTTCAATTTCAACTAATTTCTGTTAGCAAAACGAATAGATCTTTCAAGATCCATATCGGAAAGATAGTCAGTTTGTAAGAAGAGTCCCAAAAAAGTTGTTATCGACGAAAACAAAATAATTTTGAATGACCGCAAAGTTTAGCTGTTCGAGGCTATATAACAGTAAACCTGAAAATATCAACTGAACGTGAACATCAATCATTCACGAATATTTTGGTATAAGAAAGCTTGTGCAAAGTGATAATTCAGAGCAGTGATTGGAGCTGTTGAAGCATAATAAATCCGGGTTTTTGAGTCGATATTTGTCTACTCCAAAGCGTGAAAAAACGCAACAGTCGGCTGGCAAGGTTATGGCGTTTGTATATAGGGATGCGCATTGAATAACTTTTATTGACTACCTTGAAAAGGAAAAACCATCAACAGCGACTTTTACATAGAGCTATTAAACTGATTGAAGGACGAAATTGTGGAAAGGCGGTGCCATTTGAAAAAAAAGAAAGTATTGTTTCCCCAAGGCAATGCGTCGTGTCAAAACCCAGTGAAAAATAAGACGAAACTTCATAAATTGCGCTTTGAATTGCTTCCGCCTCCACCGTATTCTCACCGATCCGATAAGATTTCACAGTCTATGTTGATGGCTTAAAAAAACAGTTGAATAAGAAAAAAATAGAGCAAACTGGGAAAACTATGTTTTAGAACTCATTCGCTTTCGTACACAAACCCTAGATAAATAGCTGAGAAAGTTTCGAAAAAAAATAACGCGAGGCCTTCAAAATGACTGCGCAATAAAATACATACATGTATATAATCAGACCACATATCTCTAGTCCTTTTCGTAAATTATAATTTTCAAAACAGCGTTATGAAGCTCGATAAAATCTTTCTTTACCAAAGTCAGCTTCGACATTCGTTAAATAAATACTTGAATACTTGAACTATGAAGATATACAAACAAGATGCAAGTTCACAGAGACTACGGGTTTGTCATTAATCTGAATATATTGGATCCTGTTACAGAACTCCGTCATGATTGAAAATGCGAATGTAAAAACAAACTATTCTTTGCTCAACAATGAACCAATTTATGAAATTAAATATGAAGTGGTTTGAAACTTAGATAGTAAGCATATGAAGAACCGTGTAAGTCACAGCCTTTATGAATATGTAATTGGGCCTGATAAAGCTATATGTTCAATGGATGTCCACTACAGATAACAAGCGCAAGTGTGAGACCACTTCAGTTCCAGGGTTTCGCACTAGTTAGTCTGGGTCCTTTTGCGACCGCCGATCAAACATTGTACCACCAGTAAACACCAGACACCAAAAAACAGTCGAAACTGTGAACTTCACTTTGTAACTTGGCAAAAAAAAGTAAGGAAGAGCTAAGTTCGAGCATATTCGAACAGTCCATACTCCTGCAATTGGCAAGGATTAAAGCCAGAGAAGAACCTTCAGGTTATATGGGGTATAGAGCGAGTTTTCATCTGTTTTTATTCATTCTAAGCACAAATATGCATCGTTATAAGAAATCTTTATATTCGGTACATATGTATATGGAACCTAAGGGAAATATTTACCCGATTCAACCCAGCTTTGACACAGAGATATACTGTTAACAGAAAAGGATTCGCTCTGAATTTCAATTGCATGTCTCAGACATTTTTCGGTAAAAAGTCAACTATGTATAAGCACTGGGTTCACATAGTGGCTTTGGTTCGATTTAAGCAATTTTTAGTCTCAAATGCACTATTTGTGCAAAGTTTTATCCTGATAATACAACCGTTTGGTAAACAAAACTATTATATTTTGCAGCAGCATGTTGCAAGGGTATAAAAATAATTTTTTATAATTTCTCCAACTTTGCTTATAGTAAATGGCGCTGAAATCGATCAGCATTACATCACTAAAGGGTGTTACACGCGAAAACTAAGAAGTATTCTATTACATTATTTCTTTAAAAAATACGGTAAACCGTACATTTATTAATATTTTTTTCCACAACTTGTTGTTGTTTTTCTTGTTAGTACTTCGCACCAATAGTTCACAGGACATCAAAAGTTCCTTAAAATATTTTTTATTTAATTTTTTTAATAAAATTTCTTAATAATTGTTTCAATATAGTCTCTGAAAACTATAATAGTGTAGTTCTTTTTGGTTAAAAGCAATTTAGGGATATTAACACTTTAAACAAGATAATTATCTTTTAGTGTTATTAAAGTTTAATAAATTGTTTTCCTTTCAGGTCAGCTCTTAATCCATGTTTAGTAGATGTGTATGCAAAATTTCAGGACTTCGAAAAGGTGGAAGGACACATTTACTATTATTCATATTTAATAGTCCTAGAGCCTTGGTAAAAGATGCGCCGTATTCATTAGAAGGATAATTGAATTTTATTTTCATTTTATTACACTTAGTTTCTTAAATTTTTATTTTTTCACAATCATTAATTAAATTAACACCTTGTACAAAACAATCGATACTTTCACACTCGGATGTATATTTCCAACAGAATTAAATTATTTTTTTATTAATCTTTGCATTCTACACTTTCAGTTCCCATTATCCTTTTCCGTATTATCCACATAGGTGGCAACGTTTGAAGGATCATTTACCCTTTTTATCCTTGATGAAATATCCTCTTCAACACCTTTATTGTTTCCCAGTTTCGCCACTATCCATTTTCTTTAAATCCCGTGGTATAGTTGTTGAGAGTTCAAGAATTCGCGAAGAACTGAAAATAATTTGCTGTAACGCCTTGGTATATGCCACTAATTACATTAGCGTTTCGACAAAAGTCGGTCATGGAAAGTATAGCAAAAATTTAATCGATCATTGCAATAGACTTCAAGTTAACGGTTAGTAAAAACATAAGAAGAAACAATAAAAAATGGTGGGAATAAGCGAAAGCTAACAGCAAAACCAACAAAAAATCCAAATCAGCTGTTTAGAATTTTTTACATAATACATATTGTCACGGAATGCGTTAAAAAGAGGCATGTGACTATTGACTCATTGATTTGGTGGCATGTATTGATTATCGACTTGCTTGGCTATTCAACTGTCGTGAGCACGTGCGGTGTTCAAAAGAAAAAGCGTTAAAGAAGAGACGGCCAAATGTGAGCGCCGGGCTGAGTACGTCCACGAAATAAGTATAGTGTACAAACTAAAAAAGGGAATTTATCGAAGTACAAATGCGTTTTTTGAAAATTAATGCTTGTAAGCAATTGCAACCTATTTGTTCATTGTT
>NC_052499.1:44789125-44813356 GCF_016617805.1 Bactrocera tryoni
ACACGTCAGCTTCATGTGAACGTTCTTTTAGTAAATTGCAATTTGTTTTCAACGATTTGCGTACAACAATGGGGGATGAACGTTCAAATTCTTTGATGCTGCTTTCTTCTTCAAAGGATAAAGTAGACGAAATCGATCTGCGCGATGTTGTTGAAAAATGGTCAATGTTGAAACATCGCAGAGTGAAAATATAACTCAGAAATTAATATTTTTTGCAATTCAATATCTTAAGAAAATCTTGTTTTTTCCCGCGTAACACGTCGCTGAACAATTTATGTATTTTATATTAAGATTAACATATTAAATGATGATTATACTAATATGTACAATACTTATTTGAGAATAAAATAATGAATTATGCTATTATGTTGTCAAACTTCTCCGTAATACCTTATCAGAAATGAAGATATCCTTATTTTATATACATTTGTAAACATATACATTAAATCGGCAAATTCTTGAAATGAGTCGACATGTCAAAGGGACTCACCCCCCCATGATCTGGATCCTCGTGACGCCCCTGGATATGAAATATTTGTTTGTACGCTATACTTTTTTCGTTCCAAGTGAATTGAATTTTGAATTATTTTATTAATAAGTAGTAATTTTTGTTTTTAAATATTGTGAAAATAATACTTGATGTTTATTCCATTAATAAATAACATAAAAACTAATCATATGAAATTTAAAGGTGATAGAAGAGATTTTTAGCTTGTACAGTATACTTATTTCGTGGACGATAGGTGCGAACGAAAGGTAATTAATTCAGTTGAGGAAAAAATGAAAAAGGAAAAAAAGCAGGTTTGTTTCATATTGTAGTTTATTTTATCTTTGCATGACCATTTTCACAATTTTATAGATATAAAAATCGGCTGAAAATAAAATTACATTAAATACAAAGAATTCAATAAATATTTATTTTCTCGTATTCATAGCAAAATCTTTATTATTGGTGCAAATATAAAAATTTCATAGATTATACATCGATTCAGGTTTCAATGAGCAGCACATATTCCATCAATTGATCAATATTAATATCCTGAATTGTGTATTTATTATCGTATTTTTTGATGTCCCGTCCTCTAATATATTTGATGTGTGTGAGTCACAAATTACTGCTGCTAATACTAACTATATTAGCCAAACTCGATAGAAATATCGCCATTGATTTGACGAGAAATGGGTATTATACTAAAGTTCCGACAATCCCATTTATGTATATAAAAGGAGACTCGTTGTATGGGTGCCACATGAGTTAACGCAAACAACTTCATGTATCGAGTTTCCATATATGAATCGCTGAGAAGTTGCAATCAAATTGATCCATTTCTGAAGTGTATGATTGCTGGCGATTAAAAGTAGTGCCGTCAAGTGAAACAGTTGCGATCGCCAGGATTAAGTATCAGGCAAAAAATATCTGCTTTGGGCTTCTCCTCTATGGCCAAACTACTAGCCTGGTTCTGCACAGTCAGCAATTGCGCTGTCTGGAGTAAGCAATCGCCCAGAAGCGGCCAGCTTTGACCAAATGGAGTGGGACTGTGTTTCTCGTGTTCTCATTCACACATTAATGATATGTTTATATCATATTTTCAGTATATGTCGATATCAAATCTTAGATACTTTCCGTAATTTCATCAAGTTTATTTCAACAGGTATTTCAGCAGTCATTCTATTGCATTTGAGGGTTTGAGTGGCAAGTTTCTCTCTTTCAATAAACTGTCAAATTTTTCAATAAAGTAATGTCACCCTGTGTCAGTCATTCCATCATCTCATTCATTCCCTTGCATTTGAGCGTTTTGGTTTGAGTGGTGTCTAGTGCCACCCTGTCAGTCATTCATTCAATCATTCATTCTATTGCATGTTAGAGTTTTGGTTTGAGTGATTTCTACTAAACACCCTGTATCGATCATTCATTCTGTTGCATTTAAGCGTTTTGATTTGAGTAGCAAGTTTCTCTTTTTGAATAGTTCTCTCTCCTTGGATAATTGATTCTGTTAGAGCAATGTGAGTATAGTCAGGATCTGTGCACTTTAAAATAATGTCAAAGGCTTTGAGCATATATCGTTTTCCTTATACCACTCATCACTGTTCTTAGTTGTTGACCAATATCTTTCATTAAAATTGTTAGACCACCCGTTGTTGTGTTGGGGAGGGTTAGAAAACGCACGGCCTATAATTGACATAAGAGCCTGATGTTCCCTCTCCATAAAGCTGTCACGGCTGTCAAACTCAGATCTGCTCAGCGGAAAGTCGTCGTCGGAAAAATTATGTTCTGTAGTTGGCATCGCTTCGTTGTCATTTTTCTCGAACAACGGTTTCAAGTTTTGCCAGTAAAATTCTGAGGGTGTTGAAGTGCGTTTTTTTTCCTGATGCTTCTTCTCATTATAACTGTCATCGTAGTTTTGAAAATCAGATTCTTTCAATGGAGTGTCAGTAGTAGAAAAAATCCAACTTGGTATCTTGGCAGCGGCCAGGTTATCTTTATCGTCAATTATCTCTTGTAAGTTCTGCAAGTTAAATTCTAAGGATGATGAAGTGGAGTGCTCCTTCTCAGAATAACTTTCCTCGGTGAATTGAAAATCAGATTCTCTCAGAGGAATGTCAGAAGCGGTAAAGTTTTGATATATTGTCGACATCGATCCGAACTTTTCTACGCCGATCATGGGTTGTAAGTTCGATGATTCTATGGGAGTGGAAGTGCGAAATCCACTGTAACCAGCACTGTTATTATCTGTTTTGTTTAGATCTTCAATTGAGCTCATACAACTGTAATATTTAGTAACTTCTTCCTTATCGTAGTTGCTCTCATTAAAACGGTGCGATTCAAGTTCTCCCGTTGAATTGTTGCTGCCATACTTATTATCGTTTGGTCCCTCAGGACCATCGTAGAATTCATCCAACTCTTTTACTATACTGTCATCATACTGCTCCGGTAATGAAATAATTATTGCATGGTTATACTCACTTAGGAAATCCATTTTCGTATATATATATTCTTTTACAACTTGTGCTATGGAAATCTTTTTTTGAAATGACGCAAACTTGCAGGCGACCGCTCTTTTATACTGTTTCTGTTTCCAACGACTAGTCTTCAGGTAGAAGAAATGTTCGCGGTAAGAAGTTCAGAGTGCTATACCTGCTGTACATTACAAAAAAAGTAATTATTAACTCTTCCAAAAAAAATCTTCGTTGGCTCAGAGATCAAAATTAAGCGAAACAATAACTGTTGCGTTTTAACAGTGGGATTTCCCAAAACATTTGTATTGTCTTTTGAAATTGTGTTACAATTATTTCTTCATAAAACCCCGTTTTGGAAACAGTGGGAGGCATACATACACAGATAATAATGTGCATTGACTGAGAAGTTTGGGATTTTTTTAAATACTTTAGTTTCATTGTTTAAGTGAGTGTTTGAGAGGAAAAATTATAGTTGTTGTCTTCGATTCGCCATTTCTCTGCTCGTTATCGCAAAGTTATCGAGTTAAATTCATACAAGAAAGTATGCGGATACCACGTTAGTGATAATTCTAAAATATAAATCTTATTTTAGTGGGGTTATTAAAACGTTTTTTTACTAAGAAAACATGCTAGCACAAGGTTGCACCATAAATGCGAAAAGTTTGTTCGATTGACTACTCTCCAACGCTTGGCGCATCGAAGACAACTAATTTGATTCTTATATTGTTTAGGTAAGTTTATTTATTGAACAAATACATCTGAGGGATTGGACAAGATTATTGTGCAACTTACTGTAGAGAATATAATAATAACTTGGGATACAAGTAAAAACCAGTTACGAATTAAGACTGACTTTTCTCGCAGAAAAGCTAAGCAACAGTACGAAAATTTCAATGAATGTTTTAACTGTTATTGATATGATCCTTAAAGGGATCATCTCCTTGATCTAAATCAAAAATTGTACAAAGATTCTTAATCTGTAGGAATGTCGCTATCACGCTATGGAAGCTTTTTTTATGATATTAGACAAAATGACGACGGCTTGAATAAAAATTATCGAATTTTTCCCTTTTTTCCACAGTTTTTCGAAGAAGAGAATAGAAAGATTTCAAAAAAAGCTTCCATAGCGCGATTGAGAATGAGAGTGGAAACGGTTTTGAAAAACACCATACTGAGGGAAACGCGTTTAAAGTTGTTGTTGTTGAAATTTAAGTTTCTAGTACAAGTCAGCTATATACGATAGGATTTAGGGACTCTCATATAATAGTCAAGAAAGATTGCTTGGTTTTAAGTAGATTAGGTTTAGTTAGGTGACTAATTCTCTGAGTCTGATAGAAATTATTATTTACGGCCACTATACGCAAAGTTGCATTAAGCATTATGGCATAGAGTAGACCCTTGTACGTTATATATGCACACGAGCGCAGCTCTTTCAAAATTCTCGAGCTTCCTTTAAATGTGGTCTTTTAGGGCCCTCTACCACACAAAGACCCTATAGAACATAATGGGATTGGCTATGGTGTCATAGGGCCAATGGACTACTTTCGGTGGGAAGCTCCACGTTTTGCTAATGTCTCCTCATAGGCGATACAAAGCACTTAACGCCTTCTTTGCTCTCCTCTCAATACTAGGTGAAATTTTCCTCTCTAAGGCGATGTTTTAAGTAAAAAGGAATCCAATTTCATTTAATATGAGTGAATCGAAACTTGAGGATATATTCTTTAAATAAAATAAGTTCCCATTTTAGGAATTAAAAATATTTTTTTTTTCAATTTCTGTTATCGAAATTTAAATTTTTTCATTTTTTATACAAATATATAAAATTTAGTTCGTCTGCACTCATACGAAAGTAAAAGTTCTGGCTGAAAGTACCATATTATGTCATGAAATTACAAATGGCAACATATCATTCAAGTATTTTGAACCTAGCCAAATGAGAAAGTCTGCGATTAGTTAGTTGGAAGCCATAGGAAAGGTTATACCGCTTGACTTTTACTCACGTGCCCCGTGTAGTTGTAGTCGTTTGTTTGCTGGCATTTATAAGTCACAAATATCTATTAGTCACATACTTGTATGTTTGTTTAGTTTTTATATTCTGTCGACTCTGACCATTTCAGACCATTGTTTTCTGATGCAAAAATAAAATCATAATCGACAAATGCTGTCACACATGATCAAACAAAGGGGTAGATTATGTATATGTAGCTCATGTATGTACCGCTTTATATTTGATAAATTAAAATTTATTCAAAGCCAAAAGGGCGGCATAGCTAAAAGTCCGCTAACAAAGATTTGCTAGGCTCACAAATTTCGCACAGATTATAGTCGTGTTTTTCCTAAGAGAAGCGGCAGTAAATGCATATATTATATTTTAGGGAATAATATGTTCAATTCAACATACATACATATTTATCCTTTCACTCTTCTTTTAGACTATTTTCTAAATGAAAATTTCAAATTACTGTTACGCCCCTTCTCGACCTTACCTAACATAATATAAAGATATGAATTATTTAAACAATGTGGGAGGGTAGGTAGGTAGCGCAGCACTTTGCGTTTCGGTCTTATGCTAAGGTGCAAACAATGGAAAAACCCGACGGTAGTAGGCAAGGTTCACATAATACAAGGATATGCTAGCCGCCATTTTGTAACTTAGATGATATTATGATGAACTATGGACAGATTTAGGAAAGAGAAAATATTTTAAAGAATATATGTATGTTAATATGTTGTTTTAAAAAATGTCAATGCTTCCATAATTATTGAATAATATATGTGCACTAAAGTACAAAGGGATAATCGTAATATACTTACAGTTAGTTAAAAACGGTTTAAATTTATTTATTTTGTTGAATCTACTTGCAACTATTCATAATTTGTGCTAAAATATGGACATAGAATTTCTTTTTTAGTTTTGTTCTATTATTCAACGAATCAAATTTCAGTTCGAAGCTATGACACTAGTGTACAGTATTGAATGGCGGGACCTTTTCTTGTAGAGGCTTATAATTGCATTGTATACTGTTAGCAAAAATTAAAGAAATCGACTTTTGTCTACACTTTCCTTCCAGATACTATGTTTACACTGTTGTTGCACAAAAATGTAGTTTCTTGGCAAGTGAACGACGAAAAAATACCAATGACCTCTGTAACATGAGGGGTTATACACATATATCATATATACATTATCTTTGAACTAAATCCTCTGAAATTAAAAAAAAAAAACAAGAAAAAACGTTAACTTCAGTTGCACCGAAGCTAAATACCCTTCACAGGTGCATTTCTGTTAGTAACAGTAACAGTGCGTTCAGTTTGTATGGAAGCTATATGCTATAGTAATCCGATCTGAACTATTTTTTCGGATATTATATTGTTACCTTATTTCGCGAAGATACCACGTCAAATGAGAAAGTTTTCCATACAAGCTCTTGATTCCGATAGTTCGGTTTGTACGGCAGCTATATACTATAGTGAGCCGATCTGAATAATTTCTTCGAAGATTACATTGTTGCATTAGAAAATAGTCTGTACCAAATTTCGTGAATATATCTTGTCAAATGTGAAAGTTTTTCATACAAGAACTTGATTCCGATCGTTCAGTTTGTATGACAGCTATATGTTATAGTGGTCCGATATCGGCCGTTCCGACAAATGAGCTTCTTGAAAAGAAAATGACGTTTGCAAAATTTCAAACCGATATCTTAAAAGCTGAGGGACTAGTTATGTATATACAGAGAGACGGACAGACAGACGGACATGGCAAAATCGACTCAGCTCAACATACTGATCATTTAAATATATACTTTATAGGGTCTCCGACGCTTCCTTCTGGGTGTTACAAACTTAGTGACAAACTTAATATAGCCTGTTCAGGGTATAACAAATAGATTTCGTTAAAGTAAGTTAAATATAGTAACTACTCGCAGGGATAAGCAAAATAAAATTTTTTGACAAAATGGCGGTTTCTAAAAAATCTATTTTTTAACAAACTTTCAGCCTTAAATTGTTTATAGAAAAAAAAAATATGTTGGTCACCGACTTTGAAAACACCATTTTGAGAAAAACGCGTTTAAAATTTGGCCTTGTACTTCCAAGCGCACTGAAGCGAATTTTCAAATTTATGTCTAACTTCGAAAATATTTACCGGAACGATATGAAATTTTGTGTGTGCATTAAAAAAATAAAATAAAATAATCGATTTTATGAAAATTTTAACTGTATATAACATCATAAGTTCGATTGTAACCGAACATTCTATATTCTTGCCACTTGCATAAATATGTGAGTTAAGGGTAGTATTGACCCAAGTTTATCCATTTTTGCAAGTAACACATATTTTTAAAGGGCCATTTACTAAAAAAAATGTTCCTTGGGTTTCATTAGGGTACATACAATCACCAATCATATAGAGCAAAGCCAAACGGATGTTTGAAAATTCTAAGGTTAGTCATATAGGGGCTAGGGCAAGTTTTCACTGAATTTTATCTATTGTAGGCACTAGACTGTAATGGGTAAAACGCGTTCTGTAATTTTCATGGAGATAGCTCATATGTATACTGGCCGATATATAAGGTATAAAGAAGTTCGAAATCGTTATAATAGGTTAATAGTTGTTCAGGGAAGTATTGAGTATTACATTTCCGATCTCTGGAATTTATTTCAGGCTAAATATAGCGCGTATACCACATGCCAGTCGTGAAAAATTTGTAGCCCGTTTTCTGAAAACCATGTCCATGAAATTTTACGTTGAAAATCAATTTTAAAGCTCAAACATAGGAAAAATTACACAACTATACAAAGCAAAAAAAACTCTTGCCCCGATATGTTAATAAATTTTGATGTTTACAAATGCCCAGACTATGAATTTCTTCATGAAAGTATTGAATATGCTCAAGGTTTTATGATTAATGCAATCTTATATTATAATGCAATAGAATTTATTTGTTCAGTAATGATAAGGTTCTACGCTTCTTTTTCGGGCATAAAATAATCACGTGCTATTAAATTTTAAGCTCCTTACTAAAAATATATGAAAAGTTAGACGAAAGGTCTTAAGGTTTCACCGAAAATTAAATGAGAAGATCTCTCATTCTAGATGCCTTATTATACTCAATCAAAATTCCGCTTTATTTTCAAAAGTGATTCGAATGGGTTACTCAGAAACAATGATGTCGCCAAATACCCAGCTATCGGTATAGTCTACAAATGGATTCGAATCTATTCGGCTTAATCATATATACCAAAATTTTTTCTCAAAGTGAACTCAGCGGTTTAATAAGTGATCGAGTATGATAAAATAATGTGTCAAAGTGTTGGACGTGGGAGGATGTTGTATTAGTTGCATTTTCAGAAAACTACTGAAATTAGAATGGAAAAGTTAAAAGTTGGGATATTTTATCAAAGTTGTGGGCGGTTTGGAAGGTGAATCGTGGAAAGGTTTTGTGTTGATGGTCGAAAATGGTTCAAATTATGAAGAAATTCTGCAAAATACGCTAGCAAAAGTTTAAACTATAAGAGCATATCATCATATTATCAGGTTTTCCGTAATCATCTGGATATATGTTCATTTAATTTTGGAAAATATAGTGAGGAAAACGGATAGTATTTTGACTAAGAACTTAAATTGATGACAGAAAAATATCTAGGTTGATGGGATTGTCTTATGATGGAAGATTACTGCTGGTCCTTAAGAAAAGGTCGACTCGAAAGTTTTAAAAGAAAAGCTCCTAAAGGTGTTTTATTGAAATAAAACATACTTTTTGATATTTGTTTCTCTGTTTATTTCGATTTATTCTTATTTTTCAAATTTGAACTGATATTACATATCTAAATTTTTTTTGTTTCATGTTTTTTTGATTTTTGTAATGTAAAATAAAGATTTAAAAGTAAAGTAGTGCAAATCTTACAAAATAATTAATGTTTTGATGAAGCTGATGTAGAGATAAATTCCAAAAGGATGTTATGTGTAGGGCAACAAAGCCACCATAGACCGTTGTTAATAGTTTTCAGTTTTCATTGAAGTTCTTTCTGAGTATACATGTTAACTAAAAAAGTATATAAATTATACATACGTAGGTTGCCTTTTATATTTTGAGGTTATAGAACCAAAACAAATGTTAATCGTTGCCTGTAACGTTGTCATAGCCTTGCTGCAAAGTAAAGTTTTCATAGTTTATTTAACATTTCTTCCGACCAAACTAAACGCACCTTTTTCGAGCGATTGACAATTTGTGTGGAATCCAACGTGAAGCAAATTTTTCTACAATCAAATGTTCTAGTAATATTGAATGTATGCTGTTGCCACTAATAGCCTTAATCTCACGATATGTCACGTGAAGATCTTGCAATATCAGTTCGCGATTTAATTCCATTTTTCGGCCGAGATGAATTATTAATGTTACTACAAACAACAGAAGTAGCGCACTTATGTCAAAAAGTATGTACTTATCACTTCAAAAATGTCAAACTTTACGATAAAGTCTTAAGTTGTCGTGTTACAACACTAAGATGGCTAAATACCGAAATATAAAAGGCAACCTACGTAACAAGACATTTAAGAAAAAACAAACTAATGGATGGTATCAGCTGCGATACGTTTCCTTCGCAACATTTTGAGATGTTCAATCATTAAAACAATCAATTCGGATGATCTTCTTTATATTATTTACAATAATAAATTAGCAAGAGTATAGCCGATAAAAAAATAAAATAGATACCAAAATAGCCTTTTTGAATAAATTATCGACAGTGCTTCTTATTCTAAAACTAACACTTCAAAATTGCAATCACCTTAAATTGGGCTCGTTATTGTGCATATAAAGCACAAATATATATACGGTTGGTCGTTACGTTTATACATTAAAATAAAATCGAAACTAAATAATACAGACCAGCGCCAAAAACCCTTTAAAAAGGAAGATGAAGAAATAGGTGTTAGAATCTAATCAAAAATTAGCAAAATTTATTCATTATTTTTTACAAATTTTTATAATAATATACATACATACATATGTATTTCAGGTTGTAACTAAATGATTAACTATTGTGCAGGTTCAACCACGAACAGTTAAAAGCGCAATGGTGAAAAGTATGTGTACTTATTTAGCTTATTCGCACAGTGGAAATAAATCATTCAAGTACAATCTTTCATTGGAGCATTCAATTGTAGACTAACACTGATGACATGATAGCTAAGCCTTTTTAGAAAAAAATTGGCCATATATTCGAACTGGTAGGGAACGAAAAGATGGATAATCAAAACAACTCCTCTATACCTTTTGCTGAACTTGACATTTTGGCTTCTGTCTGCAGTGCTTAAGAAGTTACATGTGCTAAGTTTCGCTCCATGTCGATGAGGAGAAGTCTGTCTTTTATAGTATGTCAAAGGATAAAGGTACACAATAATGAAATTATAAAAAAATAGTTAAAACCTTAACTTAATACTTGAGCGAAGAAACAAAAAAACTGAAAATTTAATTTTTGGCAAACGTATTTACGAAAGAATGAAAATTTCAGTGACAATTTCGCAACATTTGTTTTTTAAATAGTTGTAATCGAAAAAAATCCTTAGTCCTAGCTTTTCAGAATTGTAACTCAAAGACCTATATATGTAAAATTTTGTGAAGATCGTTTGAGTAGTTCTCGAGAAACCTTGCCAACCGACTTCGAAAATACAGTTTCGAGAAAAGTGCTTTTAAAGACGACGCACTTTGCCTAGCTAGCCTAAAGGCGTTGTAGAATTTAATAAAACAATAAAAAAATTTTAATTTTTTTGAAACCCGAAAGCCCATGTAACGGGAGCTTAATTATAATTTCCGGGTGCTTTTTTGTCACAATGTATATCACTCATAATAAAAATATTTAGTTAACATTGAATATTTATTGCCTATTAGATATGTATGTTGTATGACTATGGAATTAATTGAAGCTCTTATACCGTGTCGTTGTTTTTATTGAACACTTAAAAAATGTTACATAACTTAAAACTGTCGCTTCTACAATTTACAGTAAACTACATACTGATTCAAGCGGAAGTTGCTCTCAAATTATAGTTAAGGGTGTATGTTTAGGATTAAAATATCAGATACCAGTCCTTTATCAATAAAATTTATCCTCAAGCAGCTTGTTTTTAATTTTTATTTCGGTTTAGGCACTTTAGTAGTATAATTGCAGTATTAGTTCGGAGCTTTGAGCTTTAAGTTAGAACGCGCATCACACAGCTTATCTGTCGAAACTTATTTTGCAAGCCTTAGAGCTTGATGCAGCTTATTTTACAACCATTGGAGCTTTCTAGAAAAAGCGGATTGTGCTTTTAACTGATTATTTTACAACCATTGAAGCTTTCTAGAAAAGGCGGATTATGCTTTACGTCAAAAGCTCGCTTTCGGGTAGACTTTTCCTTGCAATATTATGTACTTCGTTTTGAATATCATAGCATCGGTAATATTATTATGTAGGTATTTACTTATGTATATACTTATATACATACATACTGACTATTTGACTTCTCTTAAATCGCACTGCTTTAGCTGAAATTCACCACGGCTACAGCGGAGAGAGTCTCGAAATGCAGAAGAGAGCATGTTGCAATAAAAGTATACGCACATACATATGTATATACAGCTAGGAGTTTGTGTAAAAATAGTGTTTGCTAATTGCATGTCCATCTGTGCCTACGTACGTATGTATGTAAGTGCAATCAGCGAAATGGCAAAATGAAAATTGAGCAAAGCGAAGGATATTCTGTGGAAGGCAGAAAGTGCTGCTCAGCTTTTTTCCGAGTCACTGCTTCCTAATATTTGCCAGCGTACTTTGTGTGGGTGTAAGTATGTGTATGTCGCCATATACATAAATATAAACTAAGTATATAGTGCAGAAAATATGTGTAGGCAACATATAAAATGCTCGTTTAAAGTATTTCAATGCATTCTTTGGAGAAAGCAGAAAAACAAAAGCAACTGTTGCATGCTAAATAAGTTTGTAGTGCGACAAAAGAAGTAAACAAATAAATCGAGGAAGGGGAAGTTTGTACTTACATATGTACGATTGTAGCTTGCGTACACACGCAACTTTGCAATTTAAAAACTTCTTGGCGAAAGCGGAAACACTCAAGTACCTGCTGGCGTTTAAGTACTAAATATACTCAAGTATTACTTCTGTTAAACTAACACTCTTTCAAATCGATTTTTGTGCACTTGAGCTCAGCAGCTTTTGTTGCTATAAATACATGAACTTGAAAATGAAATAAAATAAATATTTAGCCTTCAATTTAAAGGAGTACACTTTAAGCTAAAGCGGCTCCTGCGGCTTTAACGAGCACTTCAAAATGCTGCGTGAGTGCGTGACATTCTCCGTGGCGGCGTAGCAGCGCCTGTTCATAGACTAGCGGAGTGTAAAAGCTGATTTTAGCGTTTGTTTACATCAGCGTCGCTATAATTAGAAGACGGGTACTGGTAGGCCAACATTTGTGGGGATTCAATAATACTAGTAACGTCACAGGTGGTATGAAAATAATGCAGATATTGACCTGATTGTTATGTGTATAATATATTTCATAAATATAAAGAAAACATTTATGACATACGTACATGAGTACCCCACAACTTGTCATAAGGCATCGTAAAATCATAAATTCATAAATTTTTACACTTGCCTAAAAAAATTGTTATTGGATTACGTTTTTTTCAAAATTTGTTGACCACAGGTGCTCCTTGCTACTACGATCTCCTGTGCTAAATTAGAAATTAATATTTTAATTTAAAATTATTATATTGGTCTACAACTTTGCTTCCGCCGTTTTCCAATAGATGTCTATAGGGTCAAGCACTGGTCGATTAAATCGTTTTATATCGATCTTGGACTTTGCAGCAATATACCCTTCAGAGGTAAAATTCTTTTAACATGAAAAGGTTATATATATATATATACTATAGTGGTCTGTTATGAACAATTTACTCTGAGATTTTGGTCTTGCCTAGAGCAATAATCTCTCTCGAATTTCGTGAAGATATCTTGCCAAAAAATGCTTGATGCTTATTGGTTAATTTATAAGGAAGCTAGATATTGTAGTAGTTCGAAATCCGATACAAATATAAAGCTTCTTACGGAGAAAAGAGCCTGTGCAAAATCTTAGATTGGTGGTATCTATAATTTAAGGAAAAGTTCGCAGGAGGACCGACAGAAAAACATGGCGTAAAATCATTTCTTTAACCCATTTGTTGTTACTGTAGTTTTAAAATAACATATCATTAAATGAGACATCAGCAAATATTCTGATGGTACCGTTATATTTTCTGTATGCGGTGCGACAGTATAGTAGTCTGCACATCTTCAGTCAAGTCGCAAGATAAAAATAAAAAAAAATGTTGTTCTATTTCATTTACCAAGCATTAAACATGTTTCAAAAAGGTTATTGGAATATGACACAAAAAAAAAATTCCATAATATCTGGATTAATATTGCTTATAATTTTTAATTTCAAGTGAGATATCATATTTTGGACTAAGTTGAGAAAATTTTATAGAGAGTTTGGGAATCAAAATCATTTCGCGATAAAAATAGTACTAATACGATACGATAACTAAACTCAAAGCTTTCAATGTTTAATATACCATCTCTTCAAGATTCATATATTTTTGAGTGCACTTAAAATAGATTAACGCTATATTTAATTTAAACACTTAATTTCCTTGATCAGGTTAAGTTACGCATCATGCAGGGGTGATTTCTCAGCCTCTCAAGGATTAGCGTTGCACTGAAATTGGGGTACAAATGGATGGCTGGTTAGAAAAACTACTCAACATTTATGGTGAATTAAAATTAAATTTGTGGAGGGAACCTATTCCATGCATTTCAGCATTACTTTTTACGCAACATAGTCATTAAATTCGGGTGAGTCGTATATTTTTTGAAATGAAAAAAATTCCTATAGAGTCACTAAAATTGCACATTTCCACATATTATCTCATTTTACCTTTACCTTCATTACCTTTTAAACATTTTTTTTTAGCTCTTTTCTCTTTGAACGCTTTTTGGTAAAACTAAGTATACTAATAGTCGTCCGGTCATTCATTCTTTTTGAGCCCTTTTAACCGTTGAACCGGTCCTGCCTCATTTGTAGCTCTTTAAAATGCATTTTATATACATAAACATGCATTAAATACCTGAATTGCATGTGTTTGTAACCATTTGTAGTCAATGGACGCACGCACTAATCTGCAGTGCACGGTACGCAGCGCCACAACATTGCCTTCTCATACTCGGCTTTGCGGCAAGTACAAAGAACGTGCTTGTTTGCAACGCACATTTTGTGGTGGGACGTGATATCAGTTCTGCGAGTAAATATGTGTGTGACAGTGTATACCTCTATTCGCTTCTATTGCTTATTTGTTTCACATTGACGATACAAGCTGTGCAGCCCGTATTCGTGCTGGTCAAAGGTCGTGAAATGGAGAAAACGATGACATAAGCGAGTGTTTAGGGAATGGAGGCTTTTGGGCTTTCTAACTTTTACACGTTTGGCCGGAAGCTAAAGTTGTATTAGCTAGAAACAACAGTTAATTAATAACAGATAGTAAATATGCTCATGTATTGCCATAAGGCAAACTTATTTTTGAAGATAAAACGTAATTGGACACTTTTCTGATTTAAAGAATGAAGTTGCACAACAACACACAAAAACGAAAAAATATTCCCTTCACAGGTGCATTTCTTTTCGTAACTATATGTTCAGTTTATACGGAAGCTATATGCTATAGTAATCCGATCACAACAATTTTTTCGGAGATTATATTATTACCTTAAGCAGTAATCCATGTCGAATTTCGTGAAAATACCACGTCAAATGCGAAAGTTTTCCATACAAGCCCTTGATTCCGATCATTCAGTTTATATGGCAGCTATATGTAATAGTTCGGATATTACATTGTTGCTTAAAAAAATAGTCTCGTCCAAATTTCATGAATATATGTGAAAGTTTTCCATACAAGAACTCGATTCCAATCGTTCAGTTTGTATGGCAGCTATATGTATAGTGGTCCGATATCGGCCGTTCCGACAAATGAGCAGCTTCTTGAAGAGAAAATGACGTT
The DNA here is from genome assembly GCF_016617805.1 of Bactrocera tryoni. Lineage (NCBI taxonomy): Eukaryota > Metazoa > Arthropoda > Insecta > Diptera > Tephritidae > Bactrocera > Bactrocera tryoni. The sequence continues at coordinate 44,804,173 of NC_052499.1, forward strand.
TGCGAAATTTCAAAGCGATATCTTGAAAACTGAGGGACTAGTTGGTATATATACAGACAGATGGACAGACGGACAGACATACAGACGGACATGGCTAAATCGACTCAGTTCAACATACTGATCATTTATATATGTATATACTTTATAGGGTCTCCGACGCTTCCTTCTGGGTGTTACAAACTTCGTGACAAACTTAATAAACCCTGTTCAGGGTATAATTAGGCGTAGTTAATTTTGAAAACAGCAAGTAAGGAAGCACTAAATTCGGGTGTGACCCTAAAAGGGTATGAAAAAGTTTTTAACTTCATTTTGATCGATTTGGACATAAATACTGGGTTCTATACATATTTGGTATTTGAGCGATATGAGAGTAAGCCTTTTACGACGGAGGAGTACGCTCACTTTTTGAATACCGTACCTGACCGTAAACTGACCGTTAATTTATCTCGTCATTATGATCATTTATAGATTGCTATCTCGATTAATGTTACCTGCTACAAATAACCATTAAAGGAACCGTACTTTGCGAGAGTATAAAATATAAAAAATTTAATTTCAACAACGTTTGTTAGTGAACATATGTTTTAATTATAATGCTAGTTAAATAATATGAAGATTTTTCGGATAAATATTTATATTGGTGCTTGAACTCGGTTACTCTTGTAGAACCCCTAGAGGTAATTTAGTGACTAAAATCCAGACCATACTGAAATTATGGAGGTAACACTTATCCAGCCTGCTGAATGGCAGTGAATGCATAACACCAGGAGGTGGTGAACCTGATTCCTCAATCGATGACGATGGAGCAGACATTCCATTGCCCGACCATGAAGTAGTTCGAATAACGAATATCCATCTGAAGAACAACAAAGCGGCGGAGGGCAATGGACGAGTTATTTAAATACGGCGCCGGCGAAGAAGTGATAAGAAGCATGCATCAGCTTCCTTGCAGAAAATGGTTGGATGAAAGCATGCCCAACGATTGGAATTTAAGTGTACTCTGCCCAGTACACAAAAAGGGAGGACCAACAAACTGTGCCAACTACCGTGGGATAAGGCTCCTCAACATCGCATATAAGGTTCTGTTGAGCGTATTGTGTGAAAGATTAAAGCCCGCCAAATCAACAACTGATCAGATATTTATTTTTACGCTAAGTCTTGGAAAATATCCCTCGAAAGATTGTAAAGCTGCTGTTGACAAACACAAAAAGAAATGCCTTTATGTCGCTATGTCTGAATTTGTTATACGGCTGTGTAAAATAACGTTGAGCAATACCAAAAGCTCGGTCAGGATCGGGAAAGAGCTCTCCGAGTCGTTCGATACCCAACGAGGTTATGGACAAGGCGACTCCCTTTCGAGCTGCAGAACTAAATAGAGAAGGTACCATATTCTATAAGACGTCACTGCTGACAGTCATAACTTTGATATCGTAGATAATTAGAATCAGGCATCAGCACCAACAACAACTCTACCCTCGAAATCCAGCGCAGAATAACTCTTTCCAACAAGTGATACTTCGGACTGAGTAGGCAATTGAGAAGTAAAGTCCCCTCTCGACGAACAAAGACCAAATTCTATAAGTCACTCATCATCCCCGTCCTCCTGTATGGTGCAGAGGCATGGACGATGACGACACCTGATAAGTCAACGTTACGAGCTTTCGATAGAAAAGTTGGTACGTGCGATATATTTTGGTCCATTTCATATTGGCAACCGCAGTCGACACAGCGATGAGCTGTACGCGTCAAAAAACTTTAACTCTTAATAATTTGAATTGTAATTACATGTAAGATTTAAAATAAACCATTAGTGAATTCATACTTCATATATAAATTGAGCGAATTTCATCTAATTGTTTTGTTTCGGAAGCATAAAATTAGTCGTATCTCCTTTTACGGCACCCAGGCGTATGAGTGATATGTTTTCACTATCAATTTTAAAAAAAACTAATGGAAAATATAATACCATATCTAAAAATTATTGCTTCCAGTTAATAAGAAAAAATATAGCAAGGGGTTATTAAGTGGAATAGGTTAATGAAGTATGAAGTGAGAGCACAAGAGAGTAAAAACAAAGAAACTCCATTGCGTAAATACAAACTTTTAAGGACATTGAAAACTACAAGTATGTACGTGTGAAGAAAGAACGAAAGGTGACGTCAACTACGTCACAAGTTATTTGTCGCAAACGAATATTTGCAGAGGAGTAGAAATATACTCAAATCCTGAACGGTGACATCAATGCAATTATGTGAATAAATACCCTTGCATATTTACTATTACTACGCTTTTATATTTACTATATTTCATAGTAACATGCGAGTAGTGCTTATAGTACAAACAAACCTAAGCGCTTGGCCTACTCGATTTTTCATTCAACACTTTGTTTTACCGCTTACTACGCTTTTTCTTTCTTTGTGTCTTTCACATTGCATTTTGAGGAATGTCACAGTGAAGGGCCAACAGAAAGCACGCAGAAGCCGATACGGTATAAGCGTGTATATAGTATGTATGTGTAAATCAAACATATACAAACATGCTTACATATATGTATATATGTATATATATATATGTATGTATATAATCATATAAGGCTAGATATGTATCACACATTTGTAGTAAATCGCGCAAGAACAACTTCTATTCATTGGTACATTTACCCACGCATCTCGACGCAAGTGAAAAGTGAGTGCAAATAATTCTCGTAAAAAAGTTCATAGCGCACAGAAGAAATGTGTGAAGAAAGTGCAATTAAACTTACTAAACAATTAAACTTCTAATGAAATTGCTTTCTGTAGTATGTTTTCTAGATAAATGCTTGTTTCCTTTACCCCCGCGAAATAACACAGGGAATATAATATTACGACTTATCTAATTCACCGATTGGTTTGTATGGCAACTGCTTCCTATAGTAGACCGATCTGAACAATATCTTCGGAAATTGTAGCTTTGCCTTGTATAACAATCTATTGTCTTTCGTGAAATTATCTCTTAAAATAAAAAAAAAAATTTCATATAAGAACTTTATTTTGATTCTTCAGTTTGTATGACAGCTTTATATATAGTGGCCAGATATCGATTGAACAGTTTTGTGGGGAGAAAATCTCGTGAGCAAAATTTCAGATCGATACCTCAGAAATTGAGGGACTATCACCATAGGACAGAGAGACTGATAGCTCGTCGTATGAAAATGTCGTCGTATATCTCATATATGGCTCATCGTTCCATCGACTCGTCGTTGCCAATGCGCAAAGGATCATAAACTTTCGCAGAACCTTTCTCTCGAAAACTCGTAACATTGACTCATCAGATAATGTCATCGTCCATGCCTCTGCGCCATATAGTGCCTTGTAGGGTTGGGTCTTTGTTCGTCGAGAGGAGACTTTACTCATAAATGCCTAATCAATCCGAGGTAGCACATATTGGCAAGAGTAATTGTGCGTTGCATTTCGAGGCTGACGTTAATGTTGCTGTTTATATTGGTTCCAAGATAGATGAAATTATCTACGACTTCCAAGTTATATCTGTCAACAGTGACGTTTGAGCTTAGTCGCGAGTGCGACGACTGTTTGTTTGATGACAGGAGATATTTCGCCTGGACCTCGTTCACCACCAGACCCATACGCTTCGGTTTCTTGTCCAGCCTGGATAATACAAAGCTAACAGCGTGGTTGTTATAGCCAATTACATCGATGTGATCGGTGTACGCCAGCAGTTGTACAAAAATCTGGTCGATTGCAGATTTTTCAGGTCTAAAGCCATACTGAAATGATCCAATCGGTTTGTTAACGGTGGGTTTCAGTCTTTCACACAGTACGCACGCTCGATAGAACCTTATATGCGATGTTGAGGAGGCTTATCGCATGGTAGTTGGTGGGGTCCCCTTTTTTGTGGATGGGGCAGAGTATCTCTCGAGTATATTACGAATTGATTTAAGTTTATTATTTGTAGTTCTTTTTCTCTACTGGAGTACTTAGTGTGCGATTTCAGCGTGTTTGAAGTTTCGTTCTTTACATATGCTCTTGGATAACTTAATACATCCTGTTCAACATAAAAGTAGAAATAATCATAATGATGGTATTAGTGGAGTTACAGCTCGTTAAACAAGTAAGATTATTTTAGGTATATTGTGGTTTAGCACAAAAGTCCTTTATAAATAAGTTTCGGTCTTTGATTATAATTAATATATTTCGATATTTTCGTCAAAAGTGAGCCATATGCCCTGAAACCCACATACTCGAATTCTTAAAATGGGCTAGTTCGCTCTAAATGACTACCACATCTTTATCGAATTGTGAGTTAAATTCTATTTCCATTGATTACTAAATGGTTAAGTCAAAAAAAAATAATTAATATATCGAAAATACGAAGAAGTTGAGGCTCTAGTTAAAGCTGATCAGATAGTTTCCGAGTTATGGAATTTTATCTAAAACTTTGTAATAAAATCAAATTTAAATTTAAATTATAAATTATTTAGTCTCTTTCATTCTTGCTTTTAAACGAATATTAAAAATTATAATTTAATGAACTTTTTTGCTCCTACCTAAAAGCTTAGTTTGGCAATCAAGCCGGTTCTGTATGCCTAAAAGCAATCTCGCATTTGACTCTATCTAAAGTATAACTTCAGCAACGAGGTCTTAAAGTACGCTATGTTAGCATATTAGTTAGTAATTTGTGACAAATGTACACGCTCCTCGCGCTCGCTCGTGCAATTTACAGATGATACTAATGAATTATTAAGTGGCACTTGCAAATGCTTTAAGCGCTGCGAGCTAAGCCAAAAGAAAGCAAAAATAAAGTCGCTTTTTTCACAAAATAAAAACGAAAACACATCCAATGTGTGTGTATGTATGTAAGTGTGGAGAGAAAAAGTGGAGTACGCGAGGAAATTATGTATGTACGAGTATTTGCAAAAGCAAAAACACTTTTACGCCAAGAGGAATGACATCTCCACACTTGTATGGAGTTATTCATGTGGGCTTGTATAGTACTTGTGGTGTTATCAACATGCTTTAGGGGTATGACAGTTAAATAACATTTTTTAATTTTATTTAATTTTTATTTAGCAAAAAGCGTGGAGTCTTCAATTCGTTACACAAAAATAAATTAAACATTTTTCAAGCAAAACATATGTCCACTAATTAGCATCTTATAGTCCATCTTATCAAACCATTGTTTGCTTAAGCGGAGTTTTCTCTTAACAGAAAACATTAATTTAGCAAAACAATTTTAATTTTATGATCAAATGTCTCCTACTTTTTTTAGTTCCTGTTATTTCCACCGAAAATTTTAAAGCTTTATAGCAAGTTATGTGTTGTGTTGAAAACTCGCGCAACTCTTAGTTTCAGTTTGTTTTGAAATACGGGTAGTCTGAAAAATTTTCCACCTTACAAATAATATTGCATTACTGTGCCAAAAATGAGCGCGATCTGTCAACCGGTTTGTTTAGAGAATCTGCTTAAGTCGGTTCACCTCAGCAGTGTGTTGCAATTTTTACAATTTATAAAAATATCGACCAAAAAATGTGTCGATTTGTCGCAAATTTTGTATTTCTAACCAAATTTCGTGTGCGGAATCGTGTCGAACGTTGGAAAAGAGTTAGGGTGATTCAGTTTTATCAAAAAAACCAACCCTACGAGTGGTACACAGTCTTTAAAGACGGTCGAGTGATCGTTGAACTCGTTCTGGACGACCTTCGACCTCTTCAACTGATGAAAATATTAAAACAGTGATGGTTATGGTGCTTAAAAATCATTAGGGAAGTGTTAGAGAGTAGGCAAGAGAACTCGACATCTCTTGGAGTCTTATCAAATGATTTTGGTTAATATTTTGGGCATGAAACGCGTTCTTGCTGAACTCTTTCCAATAAAGGTGAATTTTTTCAAAACGGACAGTACGAAAAGCATGCCCAAAGAGACCAGTAGATCGTGCGAATTCCGATTACACATTCATGGAGAGCAATATAACTACCCATGAGACATGGGTTAATTAGTTTGACTCATAACAAAATCAACAATCATCGTAATGGAGGGGAAAAAAATCCACTCAAAAATAAAATAATGCTTATTGTTTTTTTCGATATCCGTGGTTTGACGCTTCATGAATTTATTCCGAAGGAACAGACGGTCAATAAAGAGTTTTATTTGGCCGCATTAATGCGTTTGCATGAGAACATCCCTTGAAAATGGCCGGAATTGTGGAAGACAATTCATGGATTTTAGACGATGATAGTTCACCAGCGTATCGAGCCACCACTGTGGCCGAATTTAAGGCCAAAAACGAAAGCCATCCAACTGCCAACCAGTGTATTCCCTAGATTAGGCTCCATGCGATTCTTTCTTTTCAATTTAGTACCGGTGGAAGCAGAGGAAAACCTTCACTACGTTGGAGAGATCAGATGCAGAAGGGACAGCCAGATTTCACTTAGTATCTTGAATTGGCGTCAAAAAGAGAAACAAAAAAGATTGGCTTACTGTTGTTAACTCGGTTATATTTTGAAAAGAGAAAAAGGTATGGATACTAAGGGGAATACAGGCACACTTTTCTTTCCGAAATCTTATAACATATCTCACAGATTGACCAATACTTTCGATTAAAAGTTCGCAATATATTCGGTATTGAGTGGCTTTAACAGTTTTGGTTTGAACAATTTTTGGTTATAAGGTGGCATACTTTAGTGCATTTGAAAAGTGCAAAGTTTTACCACGTTATATTCACTAAAAATGGGCGGTGCCACGCCTATCGTACAATTTTGACACTGGAGCTTTTTTGATGCTTTTACATGTTATTTCTTTGACAAGGGAGCAGGGTGCAAAGATAGCGAGCAAAGCAATGAGGAATCGAAGACATCTGTTGTACTCGTATCTTAATCATCAGATGATGATAATTTTTTGACTTCCATCAATATATTAAGTGTTAAGGTCGTACCCCTATGCTCCCAGCGCAAAATATAAATATTGCTTTATTTTGTATTCAAATGGTTGACTTTACACTTCCATACTCACATATCATAACATATGAATATACAAAATGTTGTCATATGTGCATTCAAATATATGTAGATATGTTTTACATATATACATAAGTGTGCGTTTGTTTGTGTTGGCTCTTTTTCATTCATCGTTTTATTTTACACTTGTACGTTCATTTCCCTTCTCTGGGTTCGCTTTTCAACGAGAGTAAAGCATTTTTCACATGCGAATATACACGCATGCAACTCACACATACACATTTATACGAGTGTACACCGCGCTTGCATTCTCGTTGACATTTACACTCGTGCATACACACATGAAAAGTTCAAATACACTCTCGGGAAAATGGAAAAGCACAAAGTTTAAGCTTGCAAAGTTAAATATTATTAATTAATGTATTTCATTTCGCTAAGATGTGTGCAATGAGATGTGACTTTCTATTTTTGGGCACAATGGGGGAATTGAAAATAATTTTTGATGGCAGCTTTTAAATATTTATTTATAAATTTTAATCTCAGCAACTAATTAAAGGAAAGTGGTCGTTATATTTATTGTTTAATATTTTGCATCACATCTTGATGGAAATGACTGACTTGAAGGTTAATTACTTCTTAATTACAAATGGAAATTTATTGGCTGATAATGTTCACAAAAAGAATTTCTTTCAAAAATTACTCACATTACTACTACTTTTTTAGATTACTTTCACAGCGAAGTGTTCTCTCAATAAATCCATTGATTGATGCGGTGTGTGGGAAGTGGCGAAGGCTTGTTGAATCCAAATATCGCAGAGATCACGTGGCTCAATTTCAGGCATCAAATAGTCGGTTATGATTGCGCGATAACGATCGTCATTGACAGTTGCCTTCTCGCCGGCATCATCTTTAAACAAATATGAACCGATTATTTCAGCACAGCTCTTCAATCTCTTCAGGTTTCTCTTCGTCCCAAATGCGGCAATTTTGCTTGTTTACATACCCATTGAGCCAGAAATGGGCCTCATCACTGAAAAAAAGTTGATCGGAAACGTCGGATCTTCTTGGAACTTTTCAAGAGCCCATAGATCGAAGCAATGTGGTTTCTTTGGATTTCGACAGCGTTTGGTCAAAAGAAGGCATACTTTAAAGAAATTAATATTGCAAAGTTTTAACCCGTTATATCAATTTCTTCTTGATTTGTATACTGGAAAATGAAAAAATTAAGTTGAATTTAATATTGTGCTTTATGAGAAGTAGGCGTGGTTGTAGTCCAATTTTCCTCGTTTTCGAACTGTGAAATAAGAATGTGAGAAGAACACGTCCATAGTTAGATTATACCCCGGCTCCTATAAAACCCTCTTATACCATCTCGGGTGTAAAATTATTCGTCTCTGTGGTTACAGTTACAGTTACAGATTTATTGCTCTTTTAGCAGCTTTTAATTGTACCGTTATATGAAGAGTGAAAGGGGTTATCTTCAAATTTGAACCATTTTTACAGTTTCGGTAGGAGTGTTAAAGGAATTTGTCCGAAATGAATTTGGCTATTGTAGCTTTACCTATTAGAGGGGGAATCACACCCGCTTTAAAAAAGTTTTAGCCCACAGGCGCCCCTTGCTACTGCGATTCCCTGCGCCAAATTAGAGTTCTATACCATATTTTAATGCTTAGTTCTAGCACTTTTCAGGTTTGGCGTTTTGTAAGCGTGGCTGTGTTTACGCCAATCTATGAACTCCGCCTTACTTTTTTGCCAAGGAACATAAGTTTTAAATTTTATCAAGATATCTTAATTTTTGTTCAAGTTACAGATTACATGGACGGACGGACAGACGATGTAGCTAAATTTGGAGAGTTTATTCGGATCACTTATTAAGAATGTCTGTTGCTGTTTAAATAAAAAATCGTATACCCCAATACTTCTCACCATCTATTGTTTTTTTTTTTCAATTATAACAGCACAGTTGTCTTAATCTTTATTTGCAAAAGACTGAATAATAAATTTAAATATTTTTTTCTAGGTTAATAGTGAGTTTTCGTTTTAAATTTTTAGTTGATATTTTGAGTTTTAAATATGTACATAAGTATATTGCCTAAAATTTTATTATACAACATGGATTGAGGAGCCCTTGGACTAACTTTGATGTTGACATCCAATCCATTCATTATATTAAAATGTTCGAGATAGTTGATGGAAAATAATTCAATGAGAATCACAAAAAACGTGGTGTTACAA
>NC_052499.1:44813456-44864729 GCF_016617805.1 Bactrocera tryoni
TCCAGATCAAAATGGAGAATATAAATTATGCGTTGAATAAGAAGGTAAATGGCCGCATAAATATTATGAACAATTGCCTTACTGGTAAGAATCAATTATGGAATTTGCAGTAAATCGAACCTGTTTATCCAAACCAAGCTAAAAATGGTACAAAACAAGTCGTAACGGAGTTTCCATATTTATCTCCATGCTTCCAGCTGACGTTAATGCAGCGCATATTTGTATATAGAAATGCTTGAAAGCATATTTCCTCAATGGTAATAAGCTGATAGCAAAATTGTCTCATTAACACCACCTAAACTGGTTCAGAACACGGCTCTAATTGCTTTGGCGCACACGCACAACTTAGGCGCAAACACACTTATACATTGATATCGCATACAAAAGCCATTTTACACATAGAATTACGTATACGCATATGCATAACTGCAAGCACGCATGCTCCGTAGCTCATTGAACACCTGACAAGGCCGCCAACGTTGGCAGCGCAGCTTCTGGACTGAGTTGCAATCAATGCACCGTTTATTGGCTGTCAACGCAAGTGCAGTTTTACATTAGCGTTACGTGGGCGCCTAACGGTATAAATACTACATTCGATTTTAAGAACGGTATCAGTTCTTTAACGCACTCAGTCAATACAGACCTTCAAACAACAAACAAAAAACTTTTAAAATGTTCAAGTTGGTGAGTAGTCACACACAAACATGCAAAGCACAGCAATATCTTGACTTTTATATTTCCTTTTTGACAGGTGGTATTGTCTGCTCTCCTGGCCGTAGCTGCTGCTCGCCCCAGTCTCATCGAATCCCACTCAGCGCTGCAATTGGCACCTGCCGCCACCATTGCCGTGCAAGAGCCTGTGCTCACCAGAGTGGGCTCCGTGGTGAAGAGCATCCCCACTGCTGTCTCCCACCAGAGCTCCACCATTGTGCACAGCTCTGCGCATGTGGTTGAGGATATTGTTGCACCTGCTCTGAGGACTAGCGTTGTGGCCGCTCCAGCGTTGGTACAGTCTGTTGCTGCTGCTCCAGCGGTGGTACAAACCGTTGCCGCTGCTCCAGCAGTGGTACAATCTGTTGCCGCTGCTCCAGTGCTGCACTCAGCTGCCGTACAAACTGTTGCCGCAGCTCCATTGTTGCAACACGCTCCAGTTGCTCACTTATCGGCACCTCTGACTAATTTGCATGCTGCATCCCCCCTCGCTCATGGCTTGTGGTAAACGAATTGCGATATGGACGATTTAGTTGGACTGCCTGCTTATTAGTAAATTTATCATTTTTGATTTCTCCAAAATTTTCATTTCCTCATTATCACACATTTCTTTCGAAGCATTTACATATTAGCGAATTGTTGAAATTATAAACGAATAAACAAAATTGGAATGTATTTAAATTTATTTTATTTCATATATTGCCCAAGTACCTATGTAGCTGTCAAGTAACTGAACTTTACATTTATGTTCAAAAAACTAAATTTCGAGATTTTTTTTATGAATAGACAAGAAGAACTGTGTCAGTTACAATGGAAGCCCGGCGTCCCAACGGTCCTCTTTGGCACTTCAAATCGATCATGCTTAAATCATCTGCCTAATGTTGCAATCAAAGCAACGGAGCAAATGGATCTGGTAGTGAACGAGCCAAGCCGCAATATCTTCTGTCATCAAATAAGCATACGTCGCATTCTCAACTTAACTCCTACGTCACTGTTAACAGTAACAACTTCAAAGTCGTAGTAAATTTCCTATATCTTGGAATCAGCATTAACACCAACAGCAACGTCAGCATAGAAATCCAACGTAGAATAACTCTTGCCAAGAAGGTGCTACTTCGGACTAAGTAGGCAATTTAAAAGTACAGCCCCTCTCGACAAACAAAGACTAAAATCTACACGCCTGTTATAGCAGAAACATGGATAATGACAACATCTGATGAGTCGAGTTTTCGAGAGAAAGGTTCTGCGGCTTTATGGTCCTCTGCTTATTGGCCATGGCGAATAACGCAGTCGAAGGAACGATGTACCAACTGGGCGAAGTAAAGGGAGAGGAAGACCTACATTCTGTTGGAAAGGCCAGGTGGAGAAGGACCTGGCTATACTGAATATCTCGAATTGGTGCAAAATAGAAAAAAAGAAAAACGACAGGCGCGTAGCTGTGAACTAGGATATAACCGCTAAAGCAGTGTTTACGCCAATACAGAAGTAGAAGAATGTTGCAATCTGGCAACTTACAACTTTATAGTGAAGTTTGACATTTTTGATGATATATGTACATATTGTGTTGTTTACAGTAACTTAAAGTATTCATCTCGGGTAAATAATTAAACTAAATCGCGAACATTTTCGGCCGATTACTTTTTACCATTTTCGACATGGATTAGCTCAGCAACAGGGCATCGATGACATTAATTTAATTTTTGGCGATCAAGCTTAATCAAAGACCATTGTATATTCAATGTACGGGTAATTCAATCAAGGTCGTTGATCATTCCAAAATAACATATCGCAACCTTACCACTAGAATAACGCAGAACAGTAAATTTTCAATGGAACTCAACCATTTGTTTCACAGTTTCCTTCAATAGATGAGGAAAACGAACCGCTGAAGAAGGATCACTTTTCACCAGAACAATGCGAGCTCTCTATCACACATTGACTGAAACAACTGTTTTTGAGCACTAAAGACATCGATCTGATCCACCGTATAGTCGTACATTGGTACCAAATAACTTCCTTTTATTCACGTACGTAAAAACTGAACGAAGAGGACAATGTTTTTCGTCACCTGATGAGGCGGTTGATGTGTTCAAAATATGTGTTTTGGAGTTTACTTTAGTACAGATTTAAACCATTTTAAACACAAATCGTTAGTATAACTTTATTTCCATGGTGGTAAACGGCATAAAGTCAAACGAAAGTTTCGGAGTCATTATAAAAGATAAATGAGGGATAGGGGAGGGACAATTATGAGGAAAAGATGCACTCGGATTTTGACAAAGTTATCTTAGAGCGTAACTAATATTTTCGGTATAGAGGCAATGATTTTCTCATATTCGGTATACAATCGGCGAAATATTTATAAAGCCAACGTATAATTCCATGTTTTTCTCTGTGACTGTGACAGACTCGTCTTCATGTCAGTTATTAATTATTGTGGAAAATTAATTTAGTTCGCTAGTTAATTTCAAGAAATGTTTAACTTCTTTTCAAATCGTTAAAAATCCCACGCGGAAAAGCTTTGACAGGAGAAGAGAAAGAATGTTTGTCAAACCGAGAAATTCCGAGATGATTAAATATGTCGCAGATTGTTGTAAGAAACATTTTACAATTAAGGAAGAGTTATGGAAAAAAAGGAAAGAAGTGGTAGGGGTCCAAAAGTAAGCGAAAGGCAAAAAGGTTGCATGAAACAGATTATTACGCAGATGCGAGACAAATAAAACAAAAGTTAACTTGGAGATAGGAGTACGACGAGTGCAACAAATTCTTAGATAATAATTAAGTAAGTTTGAGAAGTTTTCGACCATTTTAGATGACAGGTGTTCCTATTCGAATGGTTTTTTTCTGCAAAGCGTTATTCCGATATTTCATTCGATATTCATACATACTTATATTGTATATTAAAAAAGTGGAGTGGAATTTAAAATCATGTTTTGGAAGAAATGAGCGTGATTATAGTTCAATATCCTATAATTTCAAACCATTATATTATGTAAGGATGAAAAGAGAATAACAATCTAGCGAACTAGTTTAAAATCGCGTCGAGTAGCTGTTAGATATGGAATTTCATGGAAAAATGGGCGGTTTAAGCCATTGCCCAATTTCTACTATTCTATATCTATGATATCTCGAATTGTTAAACTTTGTGCTATATGCTGGGAGAGTTCTAAAATAGTTTTGGATTTTTTAAGTTTGTATCTATAGAGAAACCATAACATTGCCACAGGGTTGAGTTGATGCCTTCGAACATATTGTAGGAAATGTATGACAAGACACCGCTCTAATACGAATGACAAATACATATACTAGAAATTTAAGGGGCTATACCAGTGTGACAATTTCAAAAAAAAAATTTTTTTTATTTGCTTTTTCGATAGCTTATATTTTCACAAATATCCTGTAAAATCGGGAAGGTCGTATCTTGAATAGTTTTTGGATGACATCGTTCTAAAGAGCGACCGCTCGGAAGAGCAAACATATATAAGTGAAACTTTAAACGCGTTTTTCTCTCAACGACATTTTTCAAAATTGCTGGCGTCATAACTCAACCACAAATTAACTGATCGACACCAAATCAAAACCGGGCATAGTTGAATATATTTACTATACAATGACCTACAATCTTTTTGATTGGTTGGAAATTGTCAATTTGGCATTAAAACAAGTAAGGAAGGGCTAAGTTCGGGTGTCACCGAACATTTTATACTCTCGCATGATAAAGTGATAATCGAGATTTCATGATACGCCATTTACATACTTTTCAAATACCGTATTTGTGTAAAGTTTTATTCCGCTATCATCATTGGTTCCTAATGTATATACTCGTATTATACAGAGAAGGCATCAGATGGAATTCAAAATAGCGTCACATTGGAAGAAGGCGTGGTTGGAAGAAGGCGTGGTTGTGAACCGATTTCACCCATATTTCGTACATGTCATCAGGGTGTTAAGAAAATATTATATACCGAATTTCATTACAATCGGTCGAGCAGTTCCTGAGATATGGGTTTTGGTCCATTAGTGGGCGAGGTCACGCCCATTTTCAATTTTTAAAATTTCTTCCATAAAATTTAGTGTTTCTGACGTTTTCTGTTAGTCGGTTAACGCACTTTTAGTGATTTTCAACATAACCTTTGTATGGGAGGTGGGCGTGGTTATTATCCGATTTGTTCCATTTTTGAACTGTATTTGGAAATGCCTAAAGGAAACGACTCTATACAGTTTGGTTGACATAGCTATAGTAATTTCCGAGATATGTACAAAAAACTTAGTAAGTTTTCCAAAAAAATTACGTCCAAATATGCCCCTCCCTAATGCGATCCTTTGTTCCAAATTTCACTTTAATATCTTTATTTATGGCTTAGTTATGACACTTTATAGGTTTTCGGTTTCCGCCATTTTGTGAGCGTGGCAGTGGACCGATTTTGCCCATCTTCGAACTTAACCTTCTTATGGAGCCAGGGAATACGTGTACCAAGTTTCATCATGATATCTCAATTTTTACTCAAGTTACAGCTTGTACGGACGGACAGACGGACGGACGGACAGACAGACATCCGGATTTGAACTCTACTCGTCATCCTGATCACTTTGGTATATATAACCCTATATCAAACAACCGTTATGTGAACAAAACTATAATACTCTCCTTAGCAACTCTGTTGCGAGAGTATAAAAACGACCATTTTTGCGCAAAAAAACGATTTTTTTTTTTAATATTACGCCATTTTGTTATTTTTCAAAGATCGTAGGTCATTGTACAGGAATTATCTTTAAGTTTAATAAACATTTCATTTTTTTTTTTTGTTTCAGCTACTCGTTCGGCTGGAATCATGCCAGCAGTTGGGGCACTTTTTTTTCGGCACCTCCGAGGACAGCCCATAACTCCGTTATTTTTCAGTATTTTTGTAAAAAAAATTCTTAAAATATAGCACAAAATATACCTTATTACGTTTAAAGAAGTTCGAAATATTCAATAGCGTGCTTTCTCTTAAAAAAATTCACGAATATTGCCTAATTTTTCATGCGTGACAGTGGTATAGCCCCTTAATGCGGTAAGATAGGCAGGTAGACAACATGTTAGTATGTTGGGCTAAGCTGAGGTTTTGTATGATAGATTGGAAGAACAAATTTGAATTTGGCACAATATTATTATTGATTCCCACTTGGTATCTAACAGGCTAGCTAGTGGAAGCCACTAGAACTGATCAATTATATTTTGTAATCAAAACGACATTCAAAAGATATGTCGGATAATTTTAGCGCAAATTTTATCATTAAAAAAAACTGATACAAGTAATTTCATGTGTTAATATTGATGAGCATCTGCAAAATTATTAGGACGTAAAATAAATTTGTTCGAAATAGCTGACATTCTAAAAGTATCAAAAACACTTATTGACTATTTTGGTCATAAAAATCAATGAAATCGATAAGATTTAGGCATCGAACTGCTTACTTATCCACTGTATTCTCCGAATTTGGTCCCCATCGACTTTTCTAGTTATTAAATTTCGGGAAAAAAGGTCGGTGGAAAAAAAATTTGTCGAGACAAGACAAAACATTAAAGAAATGGTACAATCACACTGCAAAAATGTTTGTATCTTTAAGACGATGGCAGTTTTTAAACAACAAGTAAACACACTTGCGGCCATGGCATCTTAATAACGGCGATTATGCTTCCATTTGATCTGCCGCTCAGCATACGAATATTTCATATGTGACTATGAAAGTGGATGTGAGTTGAATGCCAGACAACTTTCCTCGTTGATAATGACTAAATAACTGTATTAAGATGATTAAGTAATCGTTTGTGGTAACTACTTTGCTAGCAACTCCTCACTTTAATGAAACCTTGAAATTGAAGTGGTTGAGGATTGATTGTTCATACTGTCTTTGAACGGAATCCAACGAAAAAATAAATGAGCGGCATATTTCGAAAATGTAACTATCAAACCTTTACCGCTTGGATATACATATATTTATATAAAAGTACATATATGGTTCCTACTTCAGCGAAGCGCTTCAGTAAAATTCCGGTCACTTTGATTCTCAAAACTTTATTTACTTAACTAAACAATCACAAAATTCTCAATTTCACCGTCCAACTCTGGTCCATAATTCAATCCGTTATCTATCCGTCGTCTATTCATTTTGTTGTTGCTTACCACAAACCGTGAGCGGTGTAGGTGAGTGGAGAGGAAGCGGCAACAGCAGCGGGGGCAGCAACCACAGCAGCGCCATAGGTGGTGTGCACCAAAGGAGCGGAGTGGACAACTGGTGCAGCAGCAGCGTAGGTGTGGTGCACAACTGGAGCAGCTGCGGCATAGGTCTGGTGCACAACTGGAGCAGCTGCGGCATAGGTTTGGTGCACAACTGGGGCAGCAGCCACAGTCTTCACAACTGGAGCGGCGGCCACAACTGGAGCAGCGGCAACAACGGGTGCGGAGTAGGTAGTCTTAACGGCAGGGGCCACAACATCCTCAACAGCGACCGCCGAGCTGTGCACAACGGTGGAGCTCTGGTGGGAGACAGCGGTTGGTACGCTCTTCACCACAGAGCCAACTTTGGCGAGCACTGGCTCCTGCACGGCCACGGTGGCGGCGGGCGCAGAGTAGACTACGGGTGTTTCGACGACATGGGGAGCAGCAGCAGCTACGGCGAGGAGAGCAGACAATACCACCTGCGAAAGTAGAAGGATAAAGATTTTATGTTAATTATTTTGCAATTTTATTTGAGCTTTAAATTTATAGCTGCTTGTGCAAAACTCACCAACTTGAACATTTTGATTTTTTGGGTTTGTTTCTTGTAGGTCTGTATTGACTGTGAGAAAGTTGTTGCGAGAACTGTTGCCAAAAATGTCAACGCAACGCCTTTTTATACGAAATGCGAGTTTTTAGAAATATATTTACATACACGTATCCACACCCATCTAAGTACTTGTTTTGGGGATTAATTTAATTTTTTTTTGACATTTTGCGATATTGGAAAAGAATTCGTCAATTGAAAAGCACACTTGAAATATAATTGTGCTCGCCATTACTTACGGCCTTCAAACCAGATCAAGTTGAAATCGATTCGGTATATTTCTATGCCTGCAGCAATTGAGATAATAATGAACTTATCGATACGCTTTGATATGGCGTTGTTTTTGCTATTTTTATATGTTTTTCTATACTTTAAATATTAATTTTTTTTTGTTGTAGGCGTTGTCGAACTTTTCAAGCGCGTGTCAAAGCACACACCCTCACTTACATATATAACTTTTCAAACACACACACACACCCCCTCACGAATACTTAAAAACTGTAAAACCACTAACTTATTTACAGTTTTTTGTTTTCCTCGCAGCATAAATCTAGTAAAAAGCCCTTCTAATGAACTCTGTTGCAGAACTCATGAACTTGCATCAATCACTCAGTAGACCGACGCAGCGACATCGTTGTAACTTGGAAATGTGTATTATTGCGCAAGCGCAGCCACCTTGACCCTTACACTACCTGATGCAGTTCACTGCGTGATACTATTTTTAAACTATTAATGCTGCATGCACCAATCTACTGGCATTGTTAGGATATATCAAAAGTGGCTAGCATTATGAATCCGGAATTTTTGTAAAGTCATTTGAAGCTATAGAGCCAACACAGATCTTGTAGCCATTCACAGGCGGCGCAAATGCAACAGGTTCCAGCAGTAATTATCGCCCTTTTCAATGGCTTAGAAATTTGTAAATAATCACTTGTCCCGCTTTAGCAAGACTATGCTGTAAGCATCTGGGGTCTCCATAGTATGATACACTGGAGGTGATATCGATAGTGAAGCCGCAGTTAAAATTCGCGTCAAGGCAGAAAATTGCCCTTTGCATTAAAAATAAAACAAAATTCATTGTCCTTATGAACGACTCTATTTTTCAGTTTTTATCAATTCACTTTGATTCACTATTTTCAAGAAATTGTACTATCGGTAAAAGTCTATAGAAAAAATTGAAAGTTCATATTGCTTAGTTCGCAGATGATCAGCAGCGAACTCAAAATTGATTCTAGAATTAATTGCGACCACAATCCTGTTACGTAGGTTGCCTGCTATATTTCGGGATTTGGAAACCCTAGTGTTACAATGTGGCAACTAATAGCGCCTCACTGATACTTAAAACGTTTTGACATACGAGCGTTGTTTGCGTTACTTACAGTAACTTTAAATATTCATCTCGGCCAAAAATCGAATTAATTCGTCAATATTTTCGCGCGATTATTTTTTTACTATTTTCGATGTGTATTAAAGGGTTATACACAGTTAGAATTTAAAAAAATTGACTACTTTTATTTTATTTTCTTAATGTACATATATTTGAGAATTCACACAAAAAATTTCATATCGTTTCAGTTAATATTTTCGAAGTTACACCCTAACCTGAAAAGGCATGTCTTGGAAATGTATTCCAAATTTTAAGCTCGGTTTTTCTCAAAATGGTGTTTTCGAAGTCGGTGACCAACATTACTCGAAAACGGCTAAGCCGATTATTCTCAAATTTTAACATAAGCTGCTTAAATATGTATATTTTTTAATATGTTATCGAAAACTTTTTCTCACCGATAATTCCTTTTAGCCTTCTATGTGGTTTCGCAAGTAAGTCGCCTATCCAGATGGACGCCTAGGTAAGTAACATGATGGCTGTGTGTATTTGTACGTGGCAAGGCGAACAGCGTCGGCTAAAATCAGACATAGCCTAGCGGTCGTTTATTGGGATATCTGAAGTGCATAAAACATATAACATTAGGCCAAAAGAACACTGCCTTGGTGGTAGACCGGCTTCAATCGTTTGGGCCTCAGATGTGAGTTGTGTTACAACGAACTACAAAATTTCGACCATAAAGGCAGAACTTAAACAGTTCGTGGGTGTTTTGCGGGAGTACCGATTTTATTTAATACCTAAGACCATCTAACCATACTCGATCAAGAAATATTGCAGAGCAATATTCCCGTTTTTCAAAAGCTGTTCGAATTTCAGATATGATCCTATGTACTTGCTCGATCGTGCCATGCATTTCCCTGAAGCCAAATTGATGAGATGGTATTATGTTATGGGTTTGAAGATGTGATTTAATGCTGAGCATGAGAAGTCTTTCAAATAATTTTGACACGCATGATAGCAAGCTGATGCGCCTATAAGAGGATGACTGCGTTTTGTCCTTTCCAGGCTTAGGTATCATCACTATAGTTGACTTTTCCCACTGTTGGGGAAGGTTAGCTTGTTTTGTGATCGCATTGAAAAACATACACATACAGATTATAGCTCAGTTTGGTAGCTCAATAATCATTGCACTTGATTTAGATTTCGTTTTTTGTTGTTGTGTCATACTTGAAAAAAATTGAGAAATGTTGATGAGTTAACGTCTTCTCAATCGGATATAAGCCCGGCCTGCTTGCAGTTAGGTAGTCACATCTATTGTGTATTTCACGTTCTACGCCTCAATATTCATAATGAGCTTCAGCGACTTTCTAAATTTTAATATGCAGTCTGTCTTCACTAGCTGCCAATCATAAATAATATCTAGAATTAGGTTTCTTAACAGAGGGTATATGATAGAAGGAATTGTTGTGGCATTTTAAGTTTAATTATAGAGGTCATTGACTTACCGAACTGCTCTCGCACTTGGAGCAACATTATTGTCGGGTATTTCACATATGATTTCAGCGCACTCGCGTATTTTTATTTAATCTATTTTGTGTTATCGCTACTACTCACAAATACCAGAGAGCTGATAGGTATTCTAACGTTTTAACGTGAACACACAGTCCTACAGTAGCATATTTGGTTGCATACGGTGATGACATGCGGACAGGTAATTCTTGTTTAAATGCATACACATGTACACAAAAAATATTTACACTAGGGTAAGCGAAAAACTAACCTAATGAATTTTGTGATTAAATGCAACCTATACACCCAGAAAAAAATATAAATTCAAAGGAAAATTTTAGCTTTACTATAAAAGGTGTTCAGTTAATAAAATAGAACACATATCCTCAGTCTTTATCTGAGATAGAAGATTTTAAGTCAAACTATAAGAGGAATGTTTAGCATCTACACAAACGGATCAAATATGGTTCATAGATTGGCGCCTGGATCTATTGTAAGGAGCTGAATCTCAGCGACCATGCTGTCGGGATACTGCAGTACTTTGCAGATGGAAGTACTTGCGGTCAGGAAAGCTGCTGAGATAGATAATCACGCAACAAGCAGGGAGGCAGTAGATATAATGGCTGCCTGCCAGAAAGCGGCTGTATATTTACTGGATTGCAGGCCTCAGGAACATTCCTGAAAGCTAAATAATCGTTGAGATAGCTAAAAATAGCATCCCCTTGGCTACCGAACTAGTACAGGATATACGAAAGCCGCTAAAAACGATATATTGGGTAGTCTTTTCGTATTTTGTCAATAGATGTCGTTGCAGTCGTATACTTCCAGTGCTACCAATCACATTTTGTCATATCATATAGTGTTAGAAAGATGAGATTTTAGGCTTCACTTAACCAAAAAAACATTAAATTCAGGGAAGTTGAAAAAAAGTTATAGCTGTTCAAAAATGAGTGAAAATGATTTTCGAAATTTTTGAGTAAAAAAGGAAAGAATGCCACACAAGCCACCAATGAAATTTTAAAGTTCACGGAGACGATGCTGTATCAGATCCTTTACACTGATGAAATAATGTCTCTGGCGGAATAGTAGGAAAAAGTGGTAGACCAAAATGGTGCATATTTGTTTATTTATTTATTAGAATCAATATATGTAGATGAAATTAAGTTGAAGTTTGATTGGAAATACGAAATTCGACTACCTAATATACAACGAAAGGGCTGACAGATGAAACCACAACCATAGATGGAAGGGTATGTAGAATTGCAGTGATCACATGAAATGGAACCGAATGGGAACACGCATAATTTTTACTCTCAAAACACAGCAGGTCGGTCTAGTCATAGGTCACAACGTACTGGCGTCACATTCGAGCCGGATGGATATTGTTAAGGATGACACATACAGAAAGAGCATCGAAGTAGGCATAAGAGAGACGCTGGAAGACCTCCTTTGCTTTTGTACGGCCTTATCAAGGACACGGTTTAGATATCTAGAAACTGCGCAGTTCAAAGAACTGGATGAAGTATTGGAATTAGATATCAAGTCTCTGTTAAACTTCTGAAAAAGCGTTGACTTCCTACACAACGTAAACTTCCCCTCGCATTAAACTGAACTCCCATCTGGCATTACTAAGAATCTGCGGGTCTATGTATGGCCTTTAACTCACCCTAATATGTACACATACACACGTATGTATGATGTGTGTGACTTATATGATTACATGCTGAGCCGGGTGTGGGGCGCTGTGAAGGGCAAAAGCAAATGTCAGCAGGGAGCGTTGTCCCGTATTCCGCTGCTTTGTCACGTACATGCTTTTGAAAGTTGAAAGGAATTCTTAGAGCTCAAGCCAAACGAATGCTTCAGAAGAATTCCCACTTGAGAATGTGGAAAGTCGAAAAATATACGAACTTACAAACACGAATGCCCGAGCAAGCCAGAGAACGTGTATTGTGTGTTTGTAAGATTCGTGAATGACTTAAACTAACGGTGCATGCACACAGGTGTGCGCTGCTGCAAGCGCGTTGCACCGTTTGCCCACGTGAATCCGCCTCATGCGACGCGCCTGTGTCTCTTCACGTGGAGCTTCTTCATTCTTGCAACACGGAGTTATGCGCATGCTGTCGGAATTGTTTGCGCTGCACACCGGCAAATGTCACAGCGAGCGTGTTCGTGTGTCTGTGTGCGTGCGCGCGTTTGCTTACCTGCTGATTGCCTACTTTGGCGCGAAGATTTCACTGGCATTTTTCATGCAGCTTCGCGCTCACTGTTGACAACTCTTTGGCGAATAACCGTTATTGTGGCACGCACAAGCGCGCACCACAAGTTGAAGTGATCCGCTGCTGCTCTTGCTGCCACCAACAGCGACAATGTTTGCTCATAAGTTGTGGCAGGTAAATAAAACCAACACGCACACACACACAAGCGCAGGCATTTGCACACTTGAACTTTTGCAATTTATGCAGCCCGTGCGCTTATTGCTTTTGTTTTTGTTTTTAATGCGCTTGTGTGCGTACAGTCATGTGCAGTAAAATATTGTGTTTTTGTTGTTGCTTTGCAACTTAAGGCGCCACTTGGACAACTTGGCGCTTCTTTATCTTATTATCATTGTTGGCGTTGTTGTTGTTGTTGTTGTTGTTGTTGTTGTTGTAGCTGCATACACTACTCGTGCAACATGAAGAGCGCCTAGTCATTTTATCCTTAAAACATTTTTCGCTTCGTTTGTCTTTTAAAATTGAAGTGGCTTTATTAGCTTCATGGAAATTAACTTGTACATAATACCTACACAGATACATACGAACAAGTATATTTAACAAACACACACCCACACATACGCGCATTCTTTTGAGCAGTGTTGTTGAAACGCACCTATGGAAGCGGTGTCGTACACCGTGAAATGACTTTCCTTCGTTCATATTGCAAAAACTTGTGGGAATTTGTACAAATGTTCACACACATACATTTGTATACATATACATATGTGTATATTTATTCATATATACATTCATATATACATATGTATATATACATACATATACATCGTGGAAGCGCTTTATCGTATTTTCTTTTCAAAGTTGCAAGTTGTTATGTTTGTGCATATTCTTAAGCCCTGTTCATTTGTATGTAAGTATATACTCAGGTCTTAATTAGACAAGTTTAAATTATTGAATTTAAATATTTTTAACATTACATCTGCATAACATGTTAGTTCACTTAGTTTTAAGGGTATATTTTGCTTAAGGTCCAAAATAACTACTGTAAAATTGAGCGGATATGAAATCTTTTTCTCATTTTTTTCACAAAAAACTTCTTTACGAGATCTCACATACATATCAACATTTAAACATTATATTTTTTAACGATTTTGCATAGTTAACAGTGGCTAAAATTTAAGCGATCTAAGAAGCAAATGTAATGAGACTGAAATATTTGAAGCTCTTCTACTCTTCTGTGAGTTTCGAGCTGGCAGAGCACAAACAGAAAGTTTGCTTCAAGGCACCAGGAAGAAGGAAGAACTAATGGTGCCACCATAAGGGAGTGGGAGATTACTTCACAGTGACATCAGAGAAATCTGGGCTGAAATTCAAGGAGCACAGGGCGTACTCCTCAGAAAAAGCAAGCAAAATATACGTGACTTGGTCTACGAAAAGGGAGCTAACGTGCGAAAACTTTTTGGATTCTAGCACGTGAAAAAGCATCTCATCTTCCATCCGAATCAAATAAAAAGTGAAAATTGATTTTTTGACACCTAAGCCCCCCTTTCGTTAAGAATAATGACAAGCAAAGGCTGTGTGCTTTAAAGCCGGTGATTTCTAATCGCAAAATTAGCGAGCTCAATAGACATGTAAGCAGCTCCAATGTGGATCCAGGCTATAACACTTAAAAGGTGAATTTGTAATTTATACTTCACCTGTTTTTCGACATTAAAAGAAGTGCGATAGTGCACCATCTCATACTGCAATTGTTATTAGTGATCAATTCGACACATTTTCAACAAATATCGAGCCGCAACCACCGCATTGGCCTCATTTGCCTTCGTGTAACTTTTCAGCTAAAAAAGCTGAATCGAAGAAGGCTATGATGGTCATCACGATGGACGATTTTTCCAAGTGCTGTGATGACTGGAAAACTCGTTGACATAAGTGTATTGCAGCGGGAGAGCATTACTTTGAAGGAGATGAAATGGACAAAATTCACCTTTCAATTTGATCACAGTAGTTCATATCAAATCTTATGCACGATCAATAACCACTGTGCATCGATTTTCTACAATACGAATAATTGGTTCTTTTTGGGCAATAAAAATCAAACACCTATGTGGGTCCAAACAGAAAATGAGACTAGATTCAGACACAATCACCCGGAATGCTATCGACTGGTATCCATAAGACAGCCGATAGAAAGGCTGACAAGCTGTAAACTTGAGAAAGAATTTGGGCATCAAAATAACTAAGGTCCAATAAATTTGGAGTCAAATTAAAGGACTAGCACAAGATCCAAATAAATAAAAGAGTTTTGTTGAGGCCTTGCGTCTATGCAGTTTCCTTTGGTTGATAATATTTTTCTTACATTTTTATATCACAGTGCGAAATTGAATTTAAATTCCATTCCATGCTTTCACTTTCCTGTGTACAAATCAATATGCAATCATTATAACGGGATAAAACTGTTCACAAATAATAAAATTAGAATATGCAATCCTATGACCAAAGTTTATCCAATTCAACATATACTGTTCAAGCTCCTAGGAACAAAATATGTGGACTCCAGTATCTATTCCTGACTTTTGACCGAAAATATCGGTCAATATATGGGATATTTTACTAAAATTCAGAGAAAATCTTTTCCGGATAATAGTTTCTCTGAGTATCAAAAATGCGTTCAATCGGGTCAATATTTCCCTGAGCACCCATATACCTAATGTAAAAATATTCGAACTTCCGGGTGACTTTATACCGCATATATCGGTCAATATGTTCGGATACACCCGAACTTCGCACCTCTTTACTTGTTTATTTTTAACGTCCTTTTTGTGGGTGTAATATTAAACAACAAAACGTATAATTTTTGCTTAGATTCATAGAAACTTCTAAAGCAATGCATTCCATCATGACCTTTTTGGTTTACATAAGCTCAATTTAGCTTAAGGTTAAAATATTTACATGTGTAGCTAATGTCCAATCGGTTAAACATTTTACATTTATTTGTTCTACTATTTTAACAAAAATTTTACATCGTTAGTTTTTGTTTTAAAAATAATATTACAGTGTCAGATTTCAAACTATAAAGATAAAATATTAAGCTTAATTAATAAAACGCTTATTTTTCCTACAGATTTGCATATTTACTGATAAATAAAAACTTCCGATAAATTCTCTATATATGCGTTAATTAAATTCTACTAGGATAAGAAATGAACGTATGTTCATATGAATGTAGACGTATGTACTATATATATACATATTTTGGACAAAATTTTACAAAAAATAAGGTGACATTTGAATTTAAACTGCGCGCGTCGAATGATTTAGAGAATGTTTTTTTTAGGTTAGTAATACTGTCAGTCACATTTGTGTCAAATTTCATGTCAAAATATTGATTAGTGTTTGAGATACTATGTGTCGTTTTGTGAGCTGCTAATAGTGAGTTTTTCGTTTTTTGCGATGTCGAAATTTGTTGAGCAAAGAATTTGCATTGAATTTTGTTTACGGAATCAATTTTCTGCTGCGGATACGTTGAGGATGGTGCAGAAAGCCTTTGTTGATGAGGCTATGTCTAAAAAAATGTTTACAAATGGTATAGTGAGTTCCAAGCCGGCCGTCAACGTGTCGAAGACGAAAAGCTCACGTTCAAAAAATCAAAGATTTGGTGTTGAAAAGCCGTCGATTAACAATTAGAGACCTCGCTGATGAAGTTGGCATATCGAATGACTCAGCCAATACCATTTTGAAGGATGTTTTGGGCCTCAAGCGCGTCAAATCTCGACTGGTACCGAAAACATTGAATTTTTTGGAAAAAAGGCGTGGCGTTGAAGTGCGTGAAACGATGTTTTCCGACTACCAGGGTGTCATGAAACGCACTATAACTGGCGATGAGACTTGGATCTATGCTTACGACTCCGAAGCAACCGATCAGTCGAGCGAATATCGTGCCAAAAGAGAGCCGAGACCAAAAAAATCGCGCCAAAGTCGCTCAAAACTCAAGGTCATGTTGACTGTTTTCTTCGTTTATTGTGGTGTTATGCATTATGAATTCCTTCCAGCCGGTCAAACAGTCAACAAGGAATATTATTTGAGCGTTATGCCGCGTTTGCGTAACGCTATCCGCCTAAAAAGGCCGGAATTGGAAGGAGGAAAATCCGTTGGCATAAGTGCATTGCATCGGGAGGGGATTACTTTGAAGGGGATGAAATTGATTTGGAAGAATAAATAAAGAATTTTCAAAATAAATACAATGTCACCTTATATTTTGGGCACAGTAGTATATCACATACAAGATGGTATGTAACGGGTTTTCCAATATGATCGCTACCAATCCGTAATTTTTTCGGGAAGCTCTAGTGACTTGTGGAATGTACTTTCACAGGATATTCCATACCGATTTTATTTTATTTAAAAGAACTTTTGTATCGCTATTTTTGGAAAACCCGCTCAAAAAGTGGACCACTGACTCTGAATTTCTGAAGTAAATTGTAATAATTTCAACTGCTTGTTGGATTATATAGCTTTTTATGATGAAATGGCAAACCATAGTGAAAAGAAATGTCAAAAGAGCGGAAAAAATATTGCGTCGATTGCTGTCCCTATTGGTCTACTTTTAGTTAATAAAATTTGTTCGAAATATATTCTTATTATGCTCGCAAAATATTCACAATACACAGTATTTAAGCACGATAAAAAAACACTTAAAATAATTAAGAAATTCAGAAATTTAATTATTATTTTACGGACCAGCTGTACGCAGTGGCTTTGAAAATCCTCTTCAAAGTCATAGGTATTATCAAAGATGTTCCCATTAACGTTTCTATGGTTTCACCAACAACAAATCTTGGGATGCTTACAAACACAATAGTAGCAACAAAATGAGAAGAAGTTAAATAAGAGTCACAGTCTTAAAAACGGTAACATCTGTTAATTGCTTTTCGTTCATTTGGTAAAGCGTTTCTGAGAAGGCGACTTTGTGTTGCTCATACGCAGGGACACCTACAACCACAATTAAACGAGCATCACAAAATCACTTTGTGTTTGTGCGACATCAGATATTAGACGAAGAATGATAGAATCGCGATTGCTACATGCGACCAACGATGGCGTCAAAAAATGTAGAGTAAGAAAAATAACGTAGAAAAACTGACAAATGGAAACACTTTTGTATAACCGTGAAATATACTTAAAATTGGTATTTTATTTTATTATAATAAAATTGCAAACTAAATTATATAATATTTAATGATAGTATACAAATATGTAAGATCCCTAGAATTACTTGGATATTTCTTTCAAAAATTATTTTTGTTATTAAAATAAAAATTAAATTTACATAGTAATTACATAAATTATTAATGTTTTTGCTGCACAGAGGCGGGTGCATATCTTCGCTGCAAAAAGGCAATGGTTCGAGTCAATGTTCGGACCTCGCAAGGTAAGCGCACCTAAAACACTGGAGACGTGTCTTCCGTCTATCACAACATGATCGATCTGATAAATCTTCTTATGCTGGAATCTAGTACCACAGATAACCATATTTCGGGCCCCGTCGAAGTCCATCAGCCTCAACCCATTTAGGGATGTTTCCTCGTGGAGGCTGAATTTACACAACGGTCGGCCAAAGATACCTTCTTTACCCACCCTGGCGTTAAAGTCGCCAAGCACGGTTTTGTCATCGTGGCGGGGCAGCTCTCCCCAAGCCCTCATAGAAGGCATCTTTGGTCACATCGTCCTTCTCTTCCGTCGGGGCATGGGCGAAGATCAGCGATATGTTGAAGAACTTGGCTTTGATGCGGATTGTGTCTAGACGTTCATCCACCGGAGTGAATGATAGTACTCGGCCACGGAGTCTCTCTCCCACCATGAATCCCACACCAAATTACGCTCCTTTATATAGTCACTGCAGTAAATGCCTCAAGGAGCTAATCGTCTCAGTGCTTGTTCCGTTCATTGCACTTCTTTGCGGTCAAATTTGGCTTTATTGTCCATAATAAGCCAAAATTTAAATTTTATCAGTACAATGACCCCGAACATAAGGAGCTCACTGTGCGCACATGGCTCCTTTATAATTGCGAAAAGGTCATAGATACACCGCCTCAGAGCCTCGACATGAACCCCATTGAAAATTTGTGGGTTTATCTGAAGAAAAAAGTGGCAAAAAGGCAGCCCAAAAACCGCGCCGCGGCGCCTTAAAAGCAACAGTACTGGAAGAGTGGCATACAATTCCGTTGGAATATGACCTACAAAAGCTGGTCAGTTCCATGAAAAATCGCACTAGGCTCATAGTTGAAGCTAAGGGAGGTCACACTAAATATTAAAATTAGTTTAAGATAGTATAAGTTGTTAAATATATTCATTAAACTGTAGCTTAAGTACTTTGTGTAAAGAGTTTCTTGACGTACTGTAAGATATAAAAGATTCCTCTTCTGAAATAAAAAAATACGGTTTTAGCCTAAAAGTCTACTTATTGAAAGTAGAGGTTCGAACTGTATTGTTTTTGTAAATTTACGCGCAACAATAACTGATAAATTCATACAATTTCATATTTTCTAGAACGACACCCACACAGTGTCTACGAACGGAAATATTTGCAATAGAAATTATTAATGTGGGCTACAAATTGCTTTCCCTTTAGCGTTTCATTTCGCTTTTATTGGCAAAACACAATGTATCTCATTGTGCTAAGTCATTTGTCTCACTCAAGCTGACCTTTGCCTTCTACTGTGCGTTGGTGTGTGTATGCGTTTGTATGAATGTGTGAAATGAATGAAGGGGTTTGTATGGAACACTAAATGTTGCACGAGTGAAATGCATAAATTGCAAAGATAAAGTGCAAAACATTTAATAACTGTCCATATAGCATACAAAATATTTATTTACGGATGCAAATGCGGTGCAAAACGGTATTTATGTGTGTGTATATGTGGGTAAAGGGAACAAATATGTACAAGCACAACATTATTGTAAATTTGCATAATCTGCATACACTTTGATATATGTGTATGTGAATGTGCAGCGACTGACTCACTTATGTATTCCTGCAAGCACTTAACATATTTACTACATTAGGGTGAGCCTTGAACATTTTCATGTACGCCATTTGTACAACTGCATTTCGCGTTTAAGATTCCAAGTTTAGAACTTTTTTTCAATTTAAAGGAACATCTAATGTGACAGCCTAGAAAACATATAAAATTTGCATACTAAACAAAGTGCTTTATCATTGTTTCAAAATTTAAAAAAATATATGAACAGATTTAAAGAATAAATAGTAAAAATGTTTAAGAAAA
This sequence comes from Bactrocera tryoni, assembly GCF_016617805.1. Taxonomy (NCBI): domain Eukaryota; kingdom Metazoa; phylum Arthropoda; class Insecta; order Diptera; family Tephritidae; genus Bactrocera; species Bactrocera tryoni. Next base: position 44,833,301 of record NC_052499.1, read on the forward strand.
AAATATTTTCCGTATTATACGGCGTTATATTGAAGCAAATCAACGAGTGTCAAGCGAATATCCAACCAAAATAGAACGCACTCATATCTCTGACCCGTTGTATTCAAGAAGTGTTCAAATAAAGCTAACAAATATCACCAAAGCTTACTACGTTGGCTTTGAATGCAAAGCCTTATACAACAAATAGCTATCTGACCCAATTTATCTGAAAGGCGTAGAGCAAGGCTGTCCAAGGTGTTCCTTGGAACTTTCTGCAACACCATGAAAAATTGGTCTAAAAATAAGACTTGAAGCGGAACCTAAATAAGCATGGCGGGTGTGGAGTTAAAGGACAAACATACTTACTGCATGTAAATGTTTATGTATATAGAATATATCGCCACTTAAAATGCACAATAACGTATCATCAAAAAATTCGAAATTGAGTATCTTTCTGATTACGATTCACTACTTCAAATTGCATACATAATATTTCATATGTCTAACATTTGCAGGTTCTGCGCTCAGATATAAACCAGTTTTAACCAAAATTAAAAATGTTTTTCATTCTTGTTCCATTTTATTTCGTTTTTTTTCGCGCCACTGTAAATTTTCGAAAATGTTGTTACGTTATTTTGCATTTTAGGTGACGATATATACTATATGTATACTAGAGGGAGTGGCTTCGCTTTCTATAAAATCGCGTAAGCGAAAAATGTTCTACGTATCATTCTGAACAACTTTGCTCCAGAGAACATGGGCCTAAAGCCGTTTCGAGTCAGCTATTTTTAAGTGAAGTTTAATTTTTCGGGATTACTAAAATTTCTCCGTAAATTTTTAAGATGTCGGAATGAAATATAATACCTCGCTACTTTTTAGAATTCCATTAATAATTTAACGGAATCGACCAGATCGGACAACTATATCACACAGTTCCCATACAACCGATTTTAATTTTCGGTTTCTCGTAATTTTGCTGATCTGTTCTTAAGTACGTACTTAACAGTGGCAGTGAAAATAAAGAACACCGGATAACAATATATATATTATTACATATCTACCATTCAACCAATGTATGTATACACTCAAAATTTTGTGTGCTTTTAGCCTGGCAAAATTCGATCTTCGATCTGGTAAGTACTTTTATGAAGAACTATATAAAAAAAGTTAGGAAGGGCTATGTTCAGTTGCAACCGAACATTGAATACTCTTGCAACTAGCTAGAATCAAAGCCAGGAAAATACTTCCAGTTATAAACCAATTAAATACAGCATATTTAACCAAATTTTTGAAAATTCTGGTATTAGTTATATAGAGGCTGAGCCAAGTTTTCGGTCAAATTTGTTTATTTTAGGCGAAAAATACATTGTTATGAATAAAAAACGCTCCCTTATATTGATTGGGATAACTCACATATTGACCGATATATGCGTTACAACGTCATCCCGAAGTTCGAAAATTTTTATACTAAGTGGGTATTTGGGGGCTATTGTTCCGATTCAACACATTTTTGATACACAGACAGAGCAGGATTATCACTTAATTTCAGTTATATATATCACACATTGACCGACATTTTCGATTAAAAGTCAACTTTAGGTACCAGGGTCTAAATATTCAGTACCTAGGGGCTTTAACAGTTTCTATTGGATTTCAACAATTTTTGGTCATAAGGTGGCACACCTTTAATTGCTTCTTGATTTGTATACTGGAAACAGAACTTATCAAGTGGAATTTGAAATTGAGCTATATGGGAAGTAGGCGTGGTTTCGATTTCTTCGAAAGAATATAAGAAGAATGCCATGTACTACATTTTGTCGAAATCGGATGGTCGGTTCCCGATATATGGGATTTCACGCATTTTAATAAAAGTGGGCGGTGCCACGCCCATCGTTAAATTTTCACAACGGCTCGCATAAGCTATCTCACACCATCTCGGCGGTAAAATTTAATGTTTACTATATATCCTGTCCGAGAGTTGAAGAGGGAAGCGAGACGCATTTGAGTACGAAGAGCTTGACAAGCTGGTCGACTGAGGTAATGATCGAAAATTTTACGAAAAGATACGGCGACTAACAGAAAGTTTCAAGAGCGGATCATACTCTTATAGAACCCTTAGAGGTGATCTAGTGAAAGATGCTGCTGAATGGCAGTGACTGCATAACGCCAGGAGAAGGCGAACCCGATTCCTCAATCGATGACGATTGAGCAGACCTTCCATTGTCCGACCATGAAGAAGTTCGAAGAGCAATTACCCGCCTGAAGAACAGCAAAGCGGCAGGGGAAGATTGATTGCCGGCCGAGCTATTCAAACACAGCCGCGAACTGATAAGGAGCATGCATTAGCTTCTTTGTAGAACATGGTCGGACAAAAGCATGCCGAATGATTGTATTTTAGGTGTGCTCTTCCCAATCTGCGCCAACTACCGTGAGGTAAGCCTCCTCAACATCACCATGCGCCAAATCTTCGTCGATTTCAAAACTGCCTTTGACAGTATGAAAATGAGCTGCCTTTATGTCGTAGGCCACGGCGAATATCGCATTCGATGGAACGATGAGCTGTATGAGAAAATCTTTGAAATATTCATTTAAAATTCTAGTATGATTTTTTGAAGGTATTGATAAACCAGGAATGAACCGCGACCTTAGTGCCCTGTTTATTTTCACAAAGGTATAATCAGTCATAGTATATGTATATAAAAACGATAATTTTTAATTCTATCCTCTTTTACCTAATAATTTTTTATTAGATATCCTAAAACAATGCAATTATAGTGGCATATGGTCCATATTAATTTTACTTTCAAAGGTGGACAAAAATCGATATGAACTTTCTGAAAAACTATTCTTGAGAGATTTGTTAATCATATAAGAGCCAGCCTAGTTTGCATATATGTATGTCCGAGCCATGCACTCTCGTTGTGCCATAATCCTTGCCTCAAGGCTTATGCAGCACAAAAGTAGTCGCTTCCCTGTTCCTGCAACTAAACGCTCGCTGTTTGTGGCTGAAATCGAATATTGTTGATGTTGTTGCCACTAACAACAGACAATAAAGTAAGTACGTAAGTAACCACATAGTGCAATGATTAGAGTTGTTTTATCCGTATTTTTCTTTGTCTACTGGCACATGCAGGATATACGATATTATTGATGTTTCCCCGCAATTTTCCAGTTCCATTGAGTAGTTTAAGCAGATTAAAAACAACAGTACATAATTATCTGCAACAAGGCGCGGCCTGTGGCGCACATCAAAGTCGATAAGGTGACGTTGCCGCGGCGTTGACAATGACACTCTGGCGACACTGGCTGCTCATATATGTTCAACTTGTCGCATACATACACACAAAGTGATACAATAACAACATAAAGTAGTAGAACGGCATAGTCCAACCGGGCGGCGTGTAAGGAGTAGAGTTTTCGCCTTGGCTTTGTCCTACGATTTTATTGCTTTATTGTGCTTCTTGCTTCCTTGTTTTTGTCTGCTTCTGTCAATTTAATTGTTGTTGTTTTTGTTTTAAATAGTGCGCCGTGCTTCAGGTGCGTAATTAAATGCAATTGCGGGCGGTGTAATTGCCGAGCGAGCGAGCGAGGAACCTGACAGTGAAGCGAAAAATAATTTACTGAGTGGATATTTTAATTGCAGAAGATGCTGGATAATCAAATTTATTGCAGTGTAATGGCATGAGTTGAGTGACGGGCTTAAAATTTTTCAATTTTCACGATTTTGTCGAAGAATGAAGGAAGAATCGCAATATTTGCCTTCGAAGTTCGAAATTACTGTTATCATCATCATCATTATTAGATTTAGTATGCAAGTTACTAAAAAAGTAAAAGCATAGACATAATCTACCTTTTCCTATTATTTCAGTTGGGTATACTATATTTATCAAGCTGATATGTATGGTAGATGCTACGAATATAAGTGACCAAAGTTAGATTTTCAAAAAATTTGATGATTTTAAAAACTACGAAGATACCCTAAATGTATGCTTTAAAAATAGGTATATAGTATATTAAAACCTATAACGGCAGCCGGCTCCGTTTTTACGGAAATAAGGATGCCAATTTTTGAAGCTTTCCTCTAATGGTGTGTGAATCCAATAGGCTGACTGGCTTTGACCTCATTGGCTTGATGTGACCACACTGCAAGATGTTCGCTATCGCTTGCTCTTTATTGTTTGGCGTTCCAGACCCATTTTTTGTTGTACTATACCATCTCTAGACGTACTTATATGTTCCTTATCATTATTGCACTGTAATATTTTGCCTGTACAACTACTTAAACCAACGATGTCGACTTGAAATATGCTTTAAAAGCTACTTGTGGACACCAGAAGTCTGGTTTTTGATACCGCTATCCTAGCCCCAACGTCTTCCGCTTGTTTTTGAGACGTCCATGGGCCCCTATAGAGCTCGTTCTAAGATGGTCGCTGAAGGTGTAGTGACCCAGTTCATTTTGTTTTCAAGAGTTGTGGTAAAAATTATTGTGAAGTTCAATCTTTTGTTAAAATTGGAGGTAGTGGAGTGATTTATGCTTCTTATAACATAGTCTTTTGTTTTGTCAGATCTAGATATTCCTAATCCTAAACAAACCGGGGCTTGAACCATTTCACAAACAAAGATATTTCACTTGAACAGGGTGCATTAAGTTTGCCCCGAATTTTGCAACACCAAGCAGGAAACGTCGGCAACCTTATAATATATATGTATATAAACAATGAACGTGACGAACTGTGTCGACTTAGCCCAAATCTGATTGTCTGTCTGTATAAAAGCGAACTGGTTCGTCCGTGTTTGAGATATCGATTTGAAAATCTGCAGACGTCTTTTTCTCTCCAAGAAGCTGCTGTAGGCGGAACTGGTAATATCGGACCAATGTAGGATATATACAGCTACAAAATGAATGGTCTAAATCAAGTTCTGGTGTGGAAAATTCTTTTTTGTTTGAAGTTAATGCTCTTCAGCTTCGTTGACGCAGAAGTTAATATTTTCACTTTGAATTGCTTTCCAAGCAATTTGGACAATGCTCACAATGCATTTTGATGAGTTCAATTTTAAACTTTACGAACGATCCCGAACATGTTTCGAAAAAAAATCACAGCGGTCGATTTTCTTTTCGTTTTATTATATTTTCTTGAAAGTGAATATTTGTTTTCCTAATTGTTCCTGCATTACTCTTTAACGATTTATTTGTTTATTGATGGTGGCAATAATTTCAGTTATTTCCCTGTCTTAAATGCAAGTGCTCACGAATGATTCTGCTGTAAGCATCTCTGCTTGTTGACTCTAGCTTTGCTACATATGTATATTATTTGAAAAACTATTGTTCAAATATTTTAATTTAAAAAACCTTTTGCATTTCATGGTCACTGTCGGTAGAATTCTTAATGATGTGGAAACAATCTTAAGTATCGCTGGCTCAAAGAGTTCAAAGCGATCGAAAGTTTTCCACAAGAAGCCACGCTAACTTTTTATATTCGAGGAAAAAATCAACGGCAGCTAGTTGTTGTCTTTCTGTATCTCATTAAAAGGAATAAAATAAAAAAGTTAGTTGCTTTAACTCACAACAAAACTCAGCTGTTACTTTGTTGGACAACAAATTATCCCTCCACAATACGATTTCTCTCCGCGTAAGAACGAGCATATGCTCTTAATTTCCTTCTAAATAGCGAATTCACCACGAATTGGAGAGACAGCATAGAAGTACGTGCTCCACAGGCGCAAGGCAGCAATTGAAATCTCTCATTTGTTAGCTCAGCTGATGAGCGACGCCAGCAAAGGCACTGTGTTGAATGCGACCAATTTGCAGCGCATAAAATACCCGGACCTTCGCCAGATTGCTCAGTAGCCGATAAGGAATCCGCCAGGAAAGTTCGAAGTTCCAGAAAGTCCCGTAAGAACGCGTTAAGTAAGGAAAAGCGCGCGCGCTCCTTTGACCCTACGCTCTAAATTTACACTGCTCGAATTGCAGGCAAGCAGTAAAGTTCAAAGTGTTTGTAGTAATACATAGGATAACGCATCCTTTCACACATACATACGTTGCCGACACACCAAGTGGATACGAACAAACACATACAAACGCATGAAGCTCTGCTCTCCACTCCGTACTTGTGCGGCGCTATGTGGGTAGGATGTGGTGTGGTAAGCCGCAACGGTGCTTTCTATTGAATGCGAAGTGTAAGCGTGTATGTGGCAACACTCCACCCCACCAACACTCTCCAATATTACTCGTATTACAACCGTTCGGTGTACATAACTGCATACGAATGCAAAACTGAATAATCATTAGAAAGCAAAATGTGTGGAAAATAAAGAGTGAAAAAAGTGAAAAAAAAGAAAACAACAAAGAAACGAAAACAAACCAAAAGGATAGTGAAATACATACGAACAAACAAGGATTGGCGAAGTTTTTTAGCCTCTACGCGTTCGTGGTGTTCGTCGTGGCCGCAGCGGCTAAGGAGTAAGTGAAAGTTCTGCTATGCTAAATTGTGGGCAGCGAGAGCGACAATTATTTTATGAGTGCATGTGTGTATGTGTGAGTGTCAGGCATACTGGCGTGAGTTCATTGACTGAAAAGAGGTGAAAGCCTGCGAAATAACGCTTCAGTGCCTTCTTCTTATATTCGCTAGTGCCCAACTTCCTGCTTGAGTGACTGCCAGGCTGCCTGACTGAATGACTGAGTGACTCACTGTGAACGTAAACAAATTTTCATAATTAATGCATTGTGTGCTGGCCTGTTAAGTTTGCTGCGTGCGTATGTGTGTGTGTGCAATATTTTGTGTACATACGCTGTATGAAGATGTAACTGTGATTTAAAGTTCTGCGTCGGTGTTCAATCTGTGGATGTTGACTTCGGAAAAGCGTCCTGCATTTGAGTGTCAGTATATTTTTAGCACTTTATTGTTATTGCGAGCAACAATTATGACAGTATTTGCTCAACTTTTTCACACATTTGGCGAAAAGTTGGTAAATGTGGAAATTAAAATCTTTTATTGCCAAACTATCATTGGATGTAGGTGATAAGGAACAAACTTTGTCTGTCGGGGAGTTAAGTGCGTGGCTATCAAGGCGTTAGTGAAGGTGGCGAAATCCGTTGTTGAATTATTTGATATAGGTTTTGCACACAATACGTTATTATAACGCTCACGTTGAGACCGTTTTCTTTCGATAGCCATATGAGCACATCTAAGAAGTGAAAAAGTCCACCTTTGTTTATGATACGATATTTCTATGGTTCTGTAAAAAGAAATATATATATTTTCCATTAGATGAATTTAGAAATATGTATCTCGCCTTGTAAAGGGCGATCAAAGTAGAGGTATATTTTTCAAAAGGATTATTTTTGACAAATCACGCACGAGTCCTGTCAAGCTGTCATGTTGTTTATTTTCATTATGAAAAGATTTATGCTTGAACCACGTCCACAAATCGCTTAACGCTTATCACGAAAATTCACGCTTTGTAGAAAATGTGTTTCACGTGCTTCGCTCAACTTTGGTCAACATAATCGACTTACTGAACGTACTATTCGCAATAACTTCACCTATCTTGAGACCCAGTATTCATTATTGGATAATATTCGACTCAATAGACCACTTCAGCAAGTTGTGAAGAAAATATAGCAGCGGTAGCTGACAAGTACTCGAAGATCATGTAGAGTCGATTCCGCGCCGTTCGCAGTGACTCGGACTGACATATGGAGCGACTTGGCACATTTTACAACGAGATCTTAAGTTAAAAGCGTGCAAAATACAGCTTGTGCAAGAACTGAAGCCCCTCCTCCTACCCAAACGGCATTGCTTCGCTCTATGCGATGTTGAAAGGTCCAAGAAGATCCGACGTTTTCGAGCTAAATTTCGTTTTCGCATTTGAGACGAAGAGCAACCTGAAGAGATTCGAGAGCTGCCATTTCATCCAGAAAAAAAGTGGAAACAGCGGTCCATATTTCTTCAAAAATGGTCAGTAAGAATGGAACCGTCAATGGCGACCGTTATCGCCCCATGATAACCAACATGATAACCAACAAAGCTTGAGATCTCGGTAACGTTTGCTTTCAACAAGACGGCGCCACTTCCCACACAAGTGGATTTATTGAGAAAACGCTTTGGTGAGCAGATAATTTCACGTTTCTTGCCGGTCATTTGGTCACCAAGATCGTGTGATATCGCACCGTCTCACTTTCTTCTGTGAGAAAAAATGTGATGTAAAGTTCAAATTATATGCGGACAATCCCGCTTCGATTCTGGCTTGAAGCAAAACATCACGCATGTCATTCGCCAGTTACCAGTCAAAATACTCGAACAAGTCATCGAAAATTGAACTCAACGGATGGATCATCTGAGACGCAGCCGCGGCCAACATTTGAAAGAGATAATCTTCAAAAAATAAATAGCAACGAATGTTCATTCGAAATTTCTGTGTTTTTCTTACAAAGAAGTAGGGAACCTCGAAATGCATCGCCTTTATAAGCGATCATACTAAAAAAAATTTCTGACAGTTTTGTGATTGTTTCACTTAGGACAGCACAATTCAAATATTAACAAATTGAATGAAAAATGAAAAATGTTAATACATAGTTCGTCCTGATACAATAATGCGCAATTTTGGTATCTTCCATTTCTGCTCCACGAAGGTAAAGTGTCGAAAATAACAATCAAATATTAAGTTTAGTTCTTTGTGAAGCCAGACGAAAAACTTTTGTAGTTGGTTATCAGTTATCGGTAAAACGCTTAAAACCTTTCACAAATCTGCTTAGGTGTCCATCTGCTGAGAGTGAAGAGTTCCTCAAACCTCGTACGTTTTACGAAAGGCCAGTAAGACCTTGTGAGTTTACAGCTGCTGGTAGTTGACCAACGCTCCCACCCATTCACTATTACGCTGAAGTACCTGGCCTAGAACGGCAGTACACAAAATGAAACTCGATGAATGGGGTCACAAAATGAACGTCATAAACCGATTTTCCATTTGCAATTGCTGTTGAATTGCACCAAATTTAAAGACTTTTTGTAGCGGATGATTACTGGTGATGAAAAGTGGATTACTCCCGACAACATCAAGCGAAAACAGTCATGGTAAAATAGCGGTGCGTCAGCGCAAATGGTAACCAAGTCAAGAGTGATAATAAAGAAAGTTTTACTGAGTGTTTGTCCAAATCGGATCAAAACTGTTCAAGTACCCAGATACCGAATATGTGGATCAAAGATCCAATTGTTGGGTGGTATTGACAGGGAATCATGCACTATTAGTTACTTCTCTACGGACAAATTTTTAATTTGGACGTGTCAACTATTGCGTCGTCTGTAAGAATCAATCGCCGAGAATTGGACAACTTTGGCCAATAAGAGTGGAATTTGGATCGTCCAGGACAACGCCGCACATATAAGGACTTGTCGAAAACTGTGGGAACGTGTTGGGAAGATTCGCTAGTTTCCGGGCTTAACACCAAGGGATTACAACTGTTCCTGCCTATGGCGTATCATTTTAGTGGTGAGAAATTCGTCTCGAGAGAGTTTTTTGAAAGTGAACTGTCCCTGTTTTTACCAATAGGGACTAGAGTTTCAAAGGATTGAAGAAGTTATGTTTGATTGAAGCTATGTTAAAAAATGCCAGCACATTTTTCAACAAAACGGGACATATTTGGCCTAAATTGCAGAATTCCAACTTTGTTAAACAAAACCTTCAATTAAGTGCAAAAATAATGAATTTAATTTCACAAAGGAAGTATCCATGTGTGCGATTGAAGCAAGAAATTTTGTTGATTTATTTTCACATATTATTATTAACGTTTTAGTCCTGTAGAGTTTGAAGCCATAGAATGACAGCTTTAAACGTTTTAAAGTGCACAATAGCTGTTATTCAAACTGACCGATGAAAATCAAGATACATTTTTGAATAAATACTGTAAACAATTTTCCTTATTAAGTAAGCTTAATCGAATTAAAGATTGTTAATATCACACAGCGCGACTAAAAAACTACCAAAATGTTTACCGTCCGATACAACGACGCCGGCAGACTATCAATTTTGAAAAATAGGCGTGACTCCGCCCTCTAAGCAGCTTAGTATCTTATATATCTCCTAACCCACTGAACGTATAATAACCAAATTCGCTCAAAACTCCTTAAGCACCCCTAAAGACACGGTAAAAATAGATGAAATCCTGTTATGACCCCGCCCACTCATCATATTATGGTTCCGTTAAAAACTATTAATAAAATGAAATTTCGCACCTCGGATGACACGAGAGCACTTTATAGGAGCCTGTGTTAGAAATGGACGAGAATCTATATCTCAGGCCCTACTTGACCAGTATCAACAAAATTTGGTATATAAAATCACCTTTATATGCCTATATACCAGTGTAAAAATAATCAAAATCTTACTACAACCAGATCTACATTAATTACATGCTTATTTTTAATTCCATTTGATCTTTCACTTTCCAAAATGCAAGCCAATGAATGTATATGAACGAATAGTGCGCATAAAGTAGGCCTTATGATCAGAAAGTGTCAAAATCGGACCAAAACTATTCAAGTCCCTAGATACCGAATATGTCAAAGTTCTAGTTGTGCACTTTTTATCGAAAGTATCGGTCAATCTGCGAGACATATGTAACGAATGATCCAAGCAGAGAAACTTTTTCCAATAGCCTTTTTTTGCCAAATAACGCATGAGTCGTGTCAAGCTGACACGTTATTTTTGTTCAGTACTGTTTGGCATTTGATCATGGAAAGATTTTCTCCTAAAAAACGTTTACAAATCGTTCAACTTTATTACGAAAATTCACGTTTTGTAAGGAATGTGTTTCACGCGCTTCGCTTAACATATGGTCAATATAGTCGGCCTACTAAACGTACTATTCGCAAAACCATAAGCTATCTTAAGACCCATCATTGGATGATATTCGACCGAATAGACCATGTTCAGCCATATCAGCCGTAACTGAGATTGTACACAAAGACCGTGGAGAGTCGATTCGGCGCTGTTTGCAGCACCTCGGACTGAAGTATGGAACGACTTGACACATTTTATATCGAGATCTTAAACTGAAAGCGTACAAAATATAGCTTGCGCAAGAACTGAAGCCCCTCGACCTTCTTAAGCGACATCGCTTCGCTCTGTGGGCTCTTTAAAAGTTCCAAGTAGATCCGACGTTATCAAACCAAAATATGATGCCGGTGAGAACGTACCTGTCAATGGCGACCGTTATCGCGCCGCCTATTTGAAGCCTAAAATTGAAGCTCGTGATCTCGGCGGTTTCAGTTTATGTGGACTATCACGCTTCGATTCAAGCCTGTGATCAAATCATCATGCGCGGTTCTCGCCAGTTACTAGTCGAAATGCCATCTGAAACGTGGTCGCGGCCAATATTTAAAAGAGATAATCTACAAAAAATAAATGCTGAATATTTCCCAATAAATTTGAAATTTCTGTGCTTTTTCTTTATAAAAATGGATCACCTTTTATTATTGAAATTCGAAGAAAGCATTTTCCTAATTATAATGTACTCTTCGTTCACAAATGAAGGTATTTCCCTGGTTTTGATCCTGGCTAGTTGCCATGGTATGCCATGTTCGGTTACACCCGCACTTAGCTCTTCCTTACTTAGTGTTATTTACATTTAAGTAAAAACGGTGTCAAAACTCAAGTTTGTGTTCTGGGTTCGATATTGTAGCAACATTTCCCAAAACTACTTGTAATCTAATGGTTTTAGTTCTTTAATAATTTACAGTTTTTATAAATGAGCTTATCAGCAGTTATTTTATACCTGGCAAAACTTTTCAAGTCAAATACTTGTAGTAGAATTATATTGCGAAATGCATACTTAATTTTTTACGCTTGACCATTTCATCACATAATGTGATTTTAATTACTTAATTGCAACAAGTTATATGAGTGTTGATGCTTGAGTAATAAAATTTAATATCCCCTTCAATCACACTTATTTGTGGAAATCATTAATTACATAACTTTCAACTGAATTCGTTCAGATCAATTGCAGCCAACTTTTTCGAAGTGTTTCAATTCTAAGAATAATGAAACCAATAAATTGCTTAGCAACAAACAAACTTTTTTGGCCAGAATTCGGTCTTCTTAATCACCCATCAGCATTGTGGCCAGAATTCGTGGAAAATAAAACATTTCAAACGCAGTTAAAAAGTTGTCGGTTTGAATATTATTATTGCACTTATTTGCCACTTTCCCATTACTCATCATATCAGCTCTTCGCGCAAACAATTTTGAACATCTTGAATAATAATATTTGGTATTCATGGAGTGAGTTAAATACCAGATACCTTTTGAATCGATGCTGGGTGCGTCCCTCATGTATCGTTCATCATTAAGTTTATATGTAAAACCTCACATAATCTTTTTCACCCACTACCGCTCACATTTCTCGTTGGTTCACATATAAATTCATGGAATTTCCCCTGGCGCTTTACTGTGGCCTGCTCTGACACGGTTTTGCCAATTTCAAGGTCAACGGGATTGAACGAAATATGCCAGGCATTTGACACAGCCATAAAGAGGATTATTCTGGGTGGCTGTGCTGTCCGATCTAATAAAAACTGAGCTTTTTAAACGTAAAATGTTGCCAGCCGAGCAAGCAGGGCGGGGGTGGAGCAGACTATGTTAAATATATGTATATAAATAATGTGTGATGGCCGGTTGAGCGAAATATTTGTAGTCAAACTGTTGAATAACGTTTTCTTTCACATTCATTCACTTTCATTTCATTTTCATTCTATTTAATATGTTGTTGGTGTTGTTATATTTTATATTTGATGTGCGGTGTACGGGAATGTTGTTTGTAAGTGGATTAAAAATACTAAACTTTACCTCGCGGTTGTAAATAATTTCAATGTTTGTAGAAAATGTAAATGGGATTCAAGGCATGCTAACAGAGCTCTGTATAGAAGCGAGAATTATTGCAATTTGAGTGGCATCGAAGCAATTTACTACTCTTCATAAATGAAAGATAAGCTGTGTTATTATGTAAAAACCAGAACAAAAGAAACTATAATACCCTTCAATAAAATGTTTCCCTTATAAGGACATTATTCCGTCGGTCAGTTTGTATGGCAACTACATGTTGCGCGAGTTCACTTTCGACAACGACGACGAGTTGTTGATTCGGAGCAGTATTTGGATATGTTCAAGCGAAATAAACCCGAGTTTTTGTCCCGATATACATATATCCACTCCAAGGCGTGTAAAACTGTAAAACACAACATTCGGCTGGCAAAGTTATGGCGTCTGAATTTTGGGAGCACATGGAAAATTTTTTATTGTCTTCTTCTTCTTTATTGGCGTAGGCACCGTAGGCTTGCGTGGTTATAGATAAGTTAACAACAGCGCGCCAGTCAAATGAAAGTATAATTTTAGTTTTGGTTCTTTTTTTCCAGATAAAACGGAATTTTACTACAGATTGGCGCACATTTGTATTTACTAAGGGAATTTCTGTTATAGTAAAAATTTTTTTGTTCTGTTCTTAGTAAGAAATATAAAAAAAAATTGTAGAGAATCGGATCTTAATTGTAGAAGATGGGAAGAGGGGTGAAACGTATCAAAAACCTTATGACAAATATTCCACTTCGATCAGAGAGGGAAGAAGAAAGATTTTTGAATACTTCAAGAGAAGAAAGACATGCAAGACTCAAACGGTGGAGGTCCAAAGTCCAAAATTTCTATACACGCTGAGCGACTTGTACGAGAAAAGCTCCTGAGAACCCTGAAATTTTATCGCGGGAGTTGATTGAAAGTTTTGGTTTGGATGTTTCCATTGGTACAATGGAAAGAAAATTACAAACATCTGATTTTAAATCTATATCCCAAACAAATGACCTATGTTTTCCATTTCGAGTAGGAAAAAAGGACTAGAGTTTGCAAAACAATATCCTAATATGACAACCACATTTTGAGATAAAGTAATTTGGTCCGAATAATTCAAATCTCAGTTAAGGAGTTAAAAAACAGGTAAGGGAGTGTGGTGTAAACCTTCAGATCGCTTAAAACCACAGTGCATACAATCATCAGTGAAGAGTGGAGGATGTTCTCTCATGGTTTGGGGCGTTTCTCAAAATTTGGTGTAGGTATTGTATTTAAAATCGATGGACGAATGACGGTTGCTTCATATGTTGACAGTCTTAGCGAAAATTTGAAAATAAATGCGGAAAAAGTGAATTTGGGGCCATTTATCTTCCAATAAGATAACGACCCCCAACGCACATCTCGCCGGACTACTCGCTTTTTCGAAGAAGGCTTAAAGAAAAACTGGCCTGCACAGCTCAGTCACCGAATTAAAATCCAACTAAGCATTTGTGGTTAATTTTTGATTCCAAAATACCAAAAAACAGCCGTACAAACTTGAAATAATTTTTCTTAGGGACGAAGCGTCAAATTGACATTATTCCAATTAAAATATCAGAAAATTTGGTTCGAGGCATGCCAAAACGTCTTCCTGCAGTAATTCAGAATAAAGAAGGCAGAATTAAATACTAAATTTACTTTTAAACCAAACGGTATGCATTTTTTCAACATTTATACTCTCATTTGACCACTTTTATTTAAGAGTCCTTTTTTTAAACTGGAACAAAATTTTTTTCTTTCGATTCCGGAAGAAATATATATTAATTTATAATTTGTTACTTAAATACCTATGTAAATGTAATATTAATGTATGAATTTTTAATTGTTTATTTTAATAAAACTGCATTGATATAACGTCTGTGAAATTTGTACTTTGATTTGATGCCTAGTGTATGTCAATGTCGACGTATATCTCATACAGCTCATTGTTCCATGGACTGTGGTACTCGCTGCTGTCAATGCGCAAAGGACCATAAATCCTCCGCAAAACCTTGCTCTCGAAAACTCGTAACGTCGACTCATCAGTTGTTGTCATTGCCCAAGCCTCTGCACCATATATCAGGACGGGAATTAACTCTGTTTTTGTTCATCGAGAGAGTACTTTACTTCTCAATTGTCTACTCTATCCGAAAGAGCACTTGTTGGCAAGATATATTCTGCGTTCGATTTCGAGGCTGATATTGTTGTTACTGTAAATGCTGGTTCCAAGATAAACGATATTATCTACGACTTCGACTGTCAACAGTAACGTAGGAGCCAAGTCGAGAGTGCGACAACTGTATGTTTAATGACAGGAGAAATTTCGTCTTACCCTCGTCCACTATCAGACGCATTTGCTTCGCTTTCTTATCCAGCCTGGGGAAAGCAAAACTAACGACGTACGCCAGCAGCTGTATACTTTTATACCGATTAGATGAAAAACGGCCGCAATTGAGGAAAAAGAAAGTGTTTTTACCAAGACATTGCATAGTGTCACAAGTCTGTGAAAACGATGGCTAAAATACATGAATTAGGAGTCAAATTGCTTCCGCATCGACGGTATTCTCCAGATGTAGCCTCCAGTGACTATTTTTTGTTTTCAGATCTTAAAGGAATGCTCACTGGGAAAAAATGTTCATCGAATGAACAGGTGATCATCGAAACTGAGACCTATTTTAAAGCAAAGGACAAATATTACTACAACATGAATTGAGCTATGTTGAATAAAAGAAACGAATTTTGCAAAAAAAAATTTTGTGATACCATGGTAGGTCGTGGACTTTCCAATTGAGCTGCAAATGATCAGCATGACGTGCTTAGTCGATTTAGCCGAGACGGCTAAATAAATATACAGACGGAATATACGAGAACCAACCCCACAGTTTTTAAGATACCGTTCTGAAATATAGCGTAAATACTTTTATTTTGGTAGCTTTATGAAATTCCATATTCATTATTGATCGCTGTAAATAAATTCAGAAAACTTTTTTTATTTTATTAAGAACTTTAGTTCGACTTAAATATTTACGAGCTAAGAAACAATGCGGCTTGCAAGAGCAAGTAAAATGCTATCCTTTGGATGCAAAGCGTTAGCCGTAAACGTTTTCAGATTTAGTTGGACTAATGAAAACTATGAGAACTGCACCTGTGAAGGGTATAATAGTTTCGGTGCTGTCGAAGTTAACGAGTAAAACGTATACAATTTAATGTTATGGTCAAGAGTTTCCCGTATGTGAGCAATAACGTGTCGAGTATTTTCTTCCAAGACTTCACATACTCCACAAAGTCAGGCTGTCTGAAATCGTGCGATCTTGGTGACCACGCCACAGGCCCACATTGCGAGATAATGCGCTCCTTAAAAGTTTCATTCAATTAATTGATTGCTTGGCTGTAGCGCCGTCTTCTTGGTACCAAAGGTCGTCCGCATTAACATTTTCCAATTCAGTCTCCAAAGTGTGATTAATCAAGGCCAAAAGCCAAAATTCTTCAGCAAAATAAGCTCCAATTATTGCCCGTGATGGTAGAGGAGTTCATTTAGGTCCTCTTCGATGGTCGGCTTCACAGTAGAAAGAGCAATTTGACTCAACGCGTGAACCGAATAATATTAATATTATTTTGGTAGCAAATTTGAATGATTTGCAAACATTGCTCATTACGAATCAACCAATCAGATTGAGTATAAATAAAGTAACAGCTGTCAAAAATACCAAATCCGAAAGCAGTATTCCCTCATTGAAAGCTAAACGTAGAAAAAAGACCTTTATAAACATTTAGTTATATTCAAAGAGCCTTCCAAAGTAAGCAGGACTTTCTGAATCCAACACCCCCTGGTGGCGTCATCATCTATGGCTGTGTGTAGACTAGTGCGTTAGAATCTGCTATCTTTATCGATTGTAGTGAGAATTTCATAACATTCCATTGATTGGAAGTGAAGTTATTGCGTTTTAAGTGTCAGTATGTTAGTGTTATCTTTGCAAAAATGAGCTTCGAACAAAGAGCCAACATTAAATTTTGTTTCAAAATTGGTAAAACTTTTACTGAAACGTTTCAATTGAGGAAACAATTTTATGGCGATGATTGCCTATCCCGTAGCAGAGTGCACGAGTAGTTTCAACGTTCTCAAAGTGGTCGTGAGGATATAAATGACGATCAACATGTGGGCCAATCAAAATCCGTGATCACTGGAAATTCCATCGTAACTGTGGGTGAATTCATCAAAAATCAACCGAAATCATCATTGAAATTCATGGAAATGGAATTGAACATCTCCAAAACATCGATTTATCGCATTTTGACCGAACATTTGGGCTGGCGAAAGGGGGGTGCACGGCTTGTTCCGCACAAATTTACTGACGACCAAAAATTGCTCAGAATCCAACATTCGATTCGACGCTTGTGACCGATTATTTGACCAAATATCACATTTTAATCATTAACCCCTCCCCGTACTCACCAGATATACCACCGTGAGACTTCTTTCTTTTCGGAAAAATGCATTTGCCCATGAAAGGAAAGCGTTATGTAGACGTAGAGGCCATTCAAAAGGCTTGCAACGGCATACTGGCGGCAATACCGGCCAACGCGCTGAAACACTCGTTCGACATGTTTTTGGACCCTGCAAAAAGCTGTATTGAAGCAGAAGGAGACTATTTTGAATAAAATAAATTGATTTTACCAAAAAAAAACATATGTTCTGATTTTTTTTTAAAGTCCTGTTTACTTTAGAACGCACCTTGTGCATGGTAAACACTTCTCCAGCCATAACACCTTGAGATGGTGAACCCGATTTCCTAATTGGTGACGATGAAACGGAGGTTCTATTGCGCGACCATGAACAAGTTCGAATAGCAATTACCCGCCTGAAGAACAACAAAACGACGTGACCGATGGATTGCCGGCCGAGCTATTCAAACACGGCGGCGAAGAACTGATAAGGAGCATGCATCAGCTCGATTGGAATTTTAGTGTGCTGTGTCCATTCCATAAAACGGAAGACCTCACAATCTGCGCCAACTACAGTGGGATTAGCCTCCTCAACATCGCATATAAGGTTCTATCGAGCGTACTGTATGACAGATTAAAGCCCACCGTCAATAAACTGATTGGACTTTACTGACCAACAACTTACCAGGTATTCACCGTGCGTCAAATCTAAGAAAAGACCCGTGAAAAAAAATCGACACACACCACCTCTTCGTCGATTTCAAAGCTGCTTTTGACAGCACGAAAAGAAGCTGCCTTTATGCCGCTAGACTAAAATTGACAAAATTGACAGAGTTCATAGGCCCTAATGTGTGAACTGATAATGGTTTAGCCTTCTATTATTTAAGAACTTCGAATATGGAAGCGTTGAGGTTCAAGTGAATTTCGATATAACTGTAATTGAAGACATTACCTTCAGTATATTCGTACGAATATTTTCAGTACTTTCGATTCCACATAGTAAATGTAATATATCTGCACATACAACTATTTATTTTGAAAGGCTATAAAATTTATAATGTGTTATAAGTCTTTTGCAGATTGTTATATACCTACACGCACACATGTATAAACAGATATGCATATACATATAAGACATTTTCCTGGCCAATGCTCACCGTGGCATGTTTCGGCCCATGTGTTGCACAGCCCCAAATTGAATTATTGATTGGACATTTGGCAGGTGTAATCCGATTTATTTGGCAACAGCAAATGCCAACAAAAACTCTTGACGACTCAACACGAACTCATACACAGACTTATCCAGCTACTTGTATACCATATATAGACCAATTCACTGGCCTCTTAGCCTTGACGGATCTACTTATTTGGCAGTGGCACATTAAATGCACGACGATATTTAAGTGACAATCGTCTATAAATACATACTTTGTAAGTTCTTTAATTTAATACGAGCTCCCTTAAGTGACTAAATAACTAAGTAAATAGGGCTTTGTATAACTCACTTAGCCAACAGTGCTTCACGCTTGTTACTGCTTTCATAAGTCTTGGCAGTAATTCTTTTATTCAATCAACCAGTCGGCAAAATGCGTGCGACTTGTAAAATGCGGAAAAATGGAAAAACTATCAAAGGACAACAAAGTCCCGTACAAGGCGACCGTTATAGTGCCGGCAATCATTCAATGTCACAATGATGGCGGAAAAGTAGAACAGCAGCCGGTTGCTGCCACGTCAAACACCGACAATGCAACATTTTTATAATGCTTGTAGTTTGTGTGTATGAGTGCATGAAGTTGCGTTGCTTTTAAATCAGCGGGGAAGTGGCCGGTGCTTAAGTGCACCGACGTGTTGCTTGTGGCTGCAAGAGGGTCTAAATGCTTAGGGTCGCATTTTGCATCTTCATAATTCCTCCAGTCGCTGGGGTGATGCGTCTTAATGATTTGAAGTTTATGCAAAACTTTTCTTTGTTGCCCTTCGGTGCTTTCTGGTTTAGGTGCCATCGCAAGCGTTGCTATTCGCTTATGGGAACTATTAAATTGTTCGCTTTATGCACTTTTTATTGCAAGAGAAGTGCGTGAGTGGAGAACGTCACTTGAATTTGTTGTGTCAGAAACCAGCTTGCGTTTTCAGCATAAAGGCGCCTCATTTATTGCTCTTTTTATTGCATTTGAGTCTATTTTAATATTCTGCTACATACACATCTACTTATTAGTTTCGCTTAAATCTTCATTGCACGAGATATCGATTTATATGTCAGGAACCGGCAATAAAAATGCCAACAATAACATTTGTACGACTATAATCAATTAATAATTTTGTTGGTCATATTGGTGTTTTATCTTAATGAGAAAAGGTTTTTAATATCGAATAATGAGTTTGGAATTAAAAATAAATTATTTTAATTTATGTAAGATGGTTTTTAGAGAAGAAGGAGAATCGTTATTAGTTAGATGAAATTGTGAACCGATTGCGCCGTTTTTAATATAAACCAATTCTAACTTATATCTGATCAATTTTCTGAATGGACCATATAAATGGTGACAAAAAGGTACCCGGATATTGTTAACAAAACGCAAAATATTTAATTATCCATCAATATTTATTTTATTGCCTTCAAAGTAATCCCAACTAGATGTAATGCACTTACGTCAATGATTTTTCTTGTCCACGAAACATTTTTCAAAAGTAATTTTTGGGATGGCCTTCAGCTCCTTGTTTTATCTCATTGACCGACAGAAACAAACAGCGCGCTGGTCGTTTATTTTCCTGTTTGACGCCAATTGGAGACTCCAAGTGTAGCCAGGTCTTTCTTCTTCACCTGGTCTTTCTAACGGAGTGGAGGCCATCCTCTTCCTCTGCTTTCCCCGACGGGTTCTGCGTGGAATACCCTCAGAGCTGCAGTGTTTCCATCCAATCGGACAACATAATCTACCCAGCGTAGCCGCTGTCTATTTATTCGCTAAACTATGTCAATGTCGTCGTATATCTCGTAGAGCTCTTCGTTCCATCGACTTTGGTATTCGCCGTTGCCAATGCGCAAAGAACCATAAATCTTCCGTAGAACCTCTCTCTCGAAAATTCGTAATGCCGACTCATAAGATGTTGTCACCGTTCATGCCTCTGCATCATTTAGCAAGACGGGGATGATTAGTGGCTTCTAGAGTTTGGTTTTTGTTCGAGAGAGTACTTTAATTACAATTGGCTGCAGTCTGAAGTTGCACCTTTTGGCAAGAGTTATTTTGTGGTCAATGATATCAATATCTTCGGCGTACGCCAGCAGCTGTACACACTTTTAGAAGATTGTACCTTCTCCATTAAGCACTGTAGCTCGAATCATTTTCTCCAGCAGTAGATTGAGAAAGTTGCACGATAGGAAGTCCCCTTTGTCTGAAACCTCGTTTGGTATCGAATGGCTTGGTGAGGTCCTTACCGATCCTGACGAAGCTTTTGGTATTGTCAGTTTACATAGCCGTATTAGTTTAGCGGGGCCGACCATATTCTACAAAGAAGGTGATTCATGCTCCTTATCAGTTTCTTGTCACCGTATGTGAAAATGTTGTTCTTCAGACAGGTAATTGCTATTCGAACTTCTTCATGGTCGGGCAGTGCAACGTCTGCTCCATCGTCATCGATTGGGCAATCGGGTTCACCATCTCCTGGTGTTATGCTTTCCCTGCCATTCAGCAGGCTAGAGAAGTGTTCGCTCCGAAACGAATATTTTTTCACTTAGTGCTCAAAAAAATAGGTCCTTAGATTCCTCTGCGAATATCTCGTGAAGTATGAGTTTTGGTAATCTGAGTTGAGGTATTTTATTCCGTTAGAATACTTTGCTGGTTACGATAAATATCTTTTGTACTTTACCGAACATGAAACTTCCCTAATTGCTTCTAACTTGGCAAGGTGACGCTGTTGTACATTCCAAGTGCAGAGAGGTCGCGTGGGCGCTCTTGCTTCTGATAACGAGCCATGTGTCTCGAATCGAAGAAGCTTTTCGCTGAAGCATAATCTTCCATGACATATCCAGCGCATTTGTTGGATTTTTATGTGCGTTACTATAACCATGTCGCCGTAGAGATCATACAGTTCGTGGTTCCATAATAAAAAATCGCAAATCATGAGATTTTCTCATTATAACACATAACTAAATTTAGTTTAACTTAGATTATTTTCTTTGAAAAGCTGTAAAAAATTTCAGTTAAGCATAATTTTTGAACACACCTTTCATAAAGCCAAAGCGACGAAGAAAAAGTAATAGTTTTCTCAGAGAAACTACCAAACCGTTTAGTTCTTTTGTGTTCCATGGTAATTTTCCGCAGCTGGAAGCATCGCAATATGTGAGTGAAATCTAACGAGCAACAAATATAGCAGTGAAAAATATAATAGAGGGAAGGGATCTGAAATTATTATGGTTCAAAAACCTGTAAAAAGCTCGCATGAGGCCTCGTCATATCGTCCAATCTCACTCACCTTGCACTCTTACCTGTGTAATCGCTACTTTAGAATCAAGTAAGGTACTTTAGAATCGTGTGGCCTACAGATGATTTGTTTTACCTTTGATCGCTACAAGACCTCTTTCGCTTCTTTTTCTAGCCTGAACATGGCTGCGATGACGATTTATTGTTAAGGCCTACGATGTGAATATCATCCGCTTGCACCAGAATCTTTGTATTTTTAGTGCGTCTCACTTTTTCTAGCATTATATTGAAGGAGTCCCGCGAGGAAGAATCACCCTGCCTAAAACCTGCCCCAGGGGCCCTATTCTGTATCTCGATTCGTAAATGTATTACATTCGAAATTCGGATCTACTTTATAATTATGCGAAAGTTGGACCACCCTGTGCCAGAATAAATACGTACAATTTTCGTTTTTGCTTTCTACAACTCAAAAGCTAACGAATATTTTATTCGAAAATTGGCTTGAAAATCCGAAAATCGAGTTACAGAATATAAAAAATCCGAATTCGAGTAAACTTTTTTTCGAATCGAGTTACAGAATAGGCCCCCTCGTCTGATATCGAATGACTCGAAGATGTCCTACCCGTAACGTTGTCACTGTGGATTATTGGTGTTTTTGCCATTTAGCAATGTCGAGAAGTGTTTCCTCGAAATTTTGAGATTTTAATTAAAATACTAGATCTTTGAAGTACGAGTTTCGAACATTTCAGGCTGGTACTACTATATACAGAGGCGGACAAAAGTGTACATACACCCCCTATTTTCATGATGTATTGATACATTTTTATTCTAATATTTATTCTAATAACAATGAATTAAAAAAAAAATTATTATTTAATATACAATAACAAATTTATGGAAGAAAAACTCAAAAATTCCGTTGACAAAAATATACATACGGTACACAGATCATTCTTAGTACATTGTTATGATTATCGTTTGCCTTTTTCTTTCATTTCGTTATGTTTACTGTTTGGCATTTATTGAATTCAGTTTTGGGTTGAACACTTGAATAGCTACAATGGCTCCGCGAAAGAAAATATAAATTTATGTAAGAAATTTGGTGATAAAACAAGGAAGAGAAAAAAAATCATATGGTGAAATTTCTAAAATTTTAAACTTGAGTCGAGCAACAGTACAGACAATTGTAAAAAACTTTGAAAATAGTGGTTTCACCGAAAATAAGTCGCGCAGTGGCCGCCCTAAAAAAGCTATCTCGTAGAGACGTCAGCCCGATTCTCAAAGAAGTAGACAAAAGTCCAAAAGTAGATGCTCCAAAATAGCCGAACACATAGCAAGTCAAAAGAGTATCCATCCAAAAACAATACAAAGAACTCTGAACGGAAATGGGTTCCATGACACCATGTCACCACAGAAGAAACTACTTATGTATTTCTGAAAAAACCGGAAACTTCATTTAGAATTCGCCCAAAAACACAAAGACAAGGAGATGGATTTTTGGGAAACAGTTTTATTTACAGATGAGTCTAAATTCAAGATTTTTGGTAGCGATGGAAGAGCTAGAGTTTGGAGAAAAACTAACGCTGCGCTAGAACCGAAAAACAAAGTGTCAACTGTGAAGCATAAGTATATAAGTATAAGCCTCTGTTGGAACTCAGTTCCGGTTAGATCTTTCAACAAGATAACGATCAAATTGTTAAGGATTGGTTGCTTTATTATGCTCTAAGACAATGAAACACACCACCTCAAAGGCCAGATTTGAATATTATTGAACATGTCTGGAACATAAAATTAGAAATCACCAGATTTCTAGCTCTTCTATACCCAAAGAGCGCATATTAGAAGTTTGGTATATCATAACGTCTGCAGAATTGAAAAATTTAGCTGAATCAATGCTACGGCGTCTTCAAGCAGTTATAGATGCAAATGGGGCCCAACTAAATACTAAAACGTCTTAATAACTACTATTTTCTAAAGTTTTCGAACTGAAATAAGTTATTTTCTACTGTATGTAGACTTTTGTCAAAATAATTTTTGAGTTTTTCTTCCACAAATTTGTTATTTTATATTAAGTAATGGATTTTTAAAGTTTATTGTTATTAAAAAACAAGTAAGGAAGGGCTAAGTTCGGGTGTCACCGAACATTTTATACTCTCGCATGATAAAGCGATAATCGAGATTTCATTATCCGTCATTTACAAATTTTTCAAATACCGTATTTGTGTAAAGTTTTATTCCGCTAACATCATTGGTTCCTAATGTATATATTATACAGGGAAGGCATCAGATGGAATTCAAAATAGCGTTATATTGGAAGAAGGCGTGGTTGTTAACCGATTTCACCCATATTTCGTACATGTCATCAGGGTGTTAAGAAAATATTATATACCGGATTTAATTGAAATTGGTTGAGTAGTTCCTGAGATATGGTTTTTGGTCCATTAGTGGGCGACGCCACGCCAATTTTCAATTTTAAAAAAAGCCTGGGTGCAGCTTCCTTCTGCCATTCCTTCTGTAAAATTTAGTGTTTTGTTAGTCGGTTAACGCACTTTTAGTGATTTTCAACATAACCTTTGTATGGGAGGTGGGCGTGGTTATTATCCGATTTCTTCCATTTTTGAACTGTATATGGAAATGCCCGAAGGAAACGACTCTATAGAGTTTGGTTGACATAGCTATAGTAATTTCCGAGATATGTACAAAAAACTTAGTAGGGGGCGGGGCCACGCCCACTTTTCCAAAAAAGTTACGTCCAAATATGCCCCTCCCTAATGCGATCCTTTGTGCCAAATTTCACTTTAATATCTTTATTTATGGCTTAGTTATGACACTTTATAAGTTTTCGGT
Source organism: Bactrocera tryoni (assembly GCF_016617805.1). Taxonomy (NCBI): domain Eukaryota; kingdom Metazoa; phylum Arthropoda; class Insecta; order Diptera; family Tephritidae; genus Bactrocera; species Bactrocera tryoni. The sequence continues at coordinate 44,857,837 of NC_052499.1, forward strand.
TTTCGCCATTTTGTGGGCGTGGCAGTGGGCCGATTTTGCCCATCTTCGAACTTAACGTTCTTATGGAGCCAAGAAATACGTGTGCCAAGTTCCATCATGATATCTCAATTTTTACTCAAGTTACAGCTTGCACGGGCGGACGGACGGACGGACAGACAGACATCCGGATTTCGACTCTACTCGTCACCCTGATCACTTTGGCATATATAACTCTATATCTGACTCTTTTAGTTTTAGGACTTACAAACAACCGTTATGTGAACAAAACTATAATACTCTCCTTAGCAACTTTGTTGCGAGAGTATAAAAAGATAAGAATAAAACTGTATCAACACATTTTTCTAAAAAGTCTTTGTACAATCATATGCAATAAAATAGGGGGTGTATGTAGACTTTTGTCCGCCACTGTATGTATAATTTAAATTTTGCTTAGCTACGGCCGATAAAAACCGTTGTACCTATTGGCAAAAACTGGACTGGATATCCCCAGGTTACTTGATATTCGAATAAATGGTTTTCAGGTTATTCGAATAATTTCAAGAGCCCTAATGTTTACGATTTGTTTTGATTTACACATTTACACCAATTTACAGCTTGTATTTAAAATGTAATCTTAATGTAATTGAATCTTTAATTACTGTTTTCAGCGTAATCAGGCTCCTATTTCGCTACAACGGACAGCATGTTACCAAAAATATGAACCAAAATGACTAGCAATCTTCTATTCGCTAGAAATTTATATGCGTAACACGCGCACTTAATACGCCGACATAAACACATGCAACATTTGAGGAGGTACAACTAAAAAGACAACAACAACAACATATAAATATCCCCAGAGACCGCGCTATCACATTACCAGCCACGAAAGATGCATCAAGTGCTGAGCTATGAGACCGCTGTACGTGCCAACAGTTCCCGCGAGTTCCGCGAGTATGTCACCAAACGCACTTGCGTCAGTCTCGTGCTCACAATAGCCTTCCTGACGCTCATACTGGGTATGTATGTATGTGTTTAGCTTTATTAAGAGTCTTTATGGCATTGCCTTTTCGTTAGCTTATGAAATTAAGTTCAAATTGTTTTTCACAGGCTATTTGCTGGGCAATTTCGTGTCGGAGCGTAAATATCAAATGCGACTGAACAAGGCGGCCGGCAAAGGAGTGGGACCGCCGCACACGGTGGAAGTGAGCAGCGCCGATTATGCAAATCTCAAAGAAATCAATGCTTACCAAAAGAACAAAGACAAGCTTTTGAGCTCGGCACAATCGCTCAGTGAGTTATTGAAGCGCGATCAAAGCTATCCGGCGAGTTCCATCAATACGGACATATTCAACAAGTACATATCGTGCACACAGGATATACCGCCCAGCACCAGCATCGACTACAGCCAATTCATCGAGCAGTTGGTGGACAATACGGCGGCGCGGCAACGCGATTGCTTGCGTGTGATTCAGTTGATTATTGATAATCACATGAGCGGTGACACGAACTGAACATACAAGGGCGATGTCACGCTTGCGGAGGGGAATGTGATAAAGCAGCGAATGCAATATGCTTAAATAGGCAAAAGCGGTTGGTTTGTGCGGAAGTGGGCGTGGCTGATTATGATTTTATATATACATATATGTATAAGTATATCGACATCTTTCATAGTGGGCCAAAAACTTTTTTATAATATCAATGTATATTATTTTTGTAAAGATTTTTTCTAAATATATACATACATACATATACATAGTAGTTGCATCACGTATTGACCACACACATACTTATATCCCATATATATGTACACACATGTATATGTGCCATAGCAAACAGTCCAGCCAAATAGGCAAGTTGTGTGCTTTTTCAGCGTAAAACCTACGCAGTGAGGCGCACTCTCCCAGGGGAAGCGGCGGCCGGCGACGACTGCGTATTTTCAAAAAAAAAAACAAAATACCATTGGGAAAGAAAGAGGCTTTTAGTGAAAGTAAATGTTGTTCTAAATACATAATGCATACAAATTAACTTGAAGAATTTAAACTAACACAAGCAAATATTAATATATACTATACATACACACACTCATTCACTCATATATATGGTCTTTACTACTCTGAGCAAGAAATAATAAGACTTTGTTTATAATTTTAAAATTCTTAACTTTTTCTTTGCAATCTATGTTGCCTCTTCAATGTAATCCTTCTTGGCCCCAATACATTTGTGCTAACCCTTTTTCCAATCCCCGAAGCAGTTGTTAAAGTCATTTTCCGGAATAACCTTCAATGCACGTATCAAATTTACGTTTAATGTCTTCAATTGACTCAAATGGGTTTCCTAGGAGCGGTCGTTTGAGTTTGCTCAAATAGCTAGAAGTCACACGGTGATAAGTCAGGTAAATACGGTGGTTACGCCACGATATTGGTTGAAAATATGGCGAAAAACTCACGTAAAGTCAATGCAGCATGCGTTGGTGAATGATCGTGGTGCAAAAACCAAGAGTTGTTGACACATAATTCCGCTTGTAGACAGTTTGGCCGGTCGGAAGGAGTTCGAAGTGCTCCACACCTCGATAACCGAAGAAAATTGTCAACACCGCCTTAATTTTTGACCTGCTTGTCGTGGGTTTTTCGGCTTCGGCTCACCTTTGCCAGGATATTCGGCCGATTGATCGTCTGTTTTCGGGTGGCAAGCATAAATCCAAGATTCATTGGCAGTAATAATACGTTTCATGACAACCTGGTAGTCGGAGAATGATCTTTCAAAATGGTTTTCACTGATCCTTCTGGTATTTCAACGACACCAGTGACATCTCTGACTGTTAATCGTCGATTCTCAAGCACCAATTCCTTTCTTTTATTGACGTGTTGATCACCAGTTGATGTTGATGGCCGTCCTGAACGTGGTTCGTCGTCAACGCATTCTCGACTCTCTTTGAATAATTTGTACCAATCAAGACCAGTTGTTCGCGCCAAACAATTATCACCGAAGATCTTTTCCTACATGCAGAACATTTCGGCACCAGGAACTTGATTCCGCTCACAAAATTGTATGGAACATATTTGTTAAATAATTTCACTCATCGTAAAAATCGTGGAATGCATTTTATGTTCTTCAGAAAGGCTAGCGTGTGCTAAACACTAATGATTATTTGGTTGTGATATTTGGCACAGATGTCACTGACAGTCATACCAAATCAGAAAAAAAAAGATTTCAACGAATGGGTTTTTAGTCGAAATTTAAATTAAAAAGTCTTACTATTTCTTGCCCACAGTACCGCATACACCTACATCCATAATAAATATGCAAATCTAAAGCAAAATCATTTCAACCGAAAAAACGGTGTGAAAATGAAAACACTTTCAATGCGTTTATTATTCTTGAATGTGCTCAATGTTTACTTAAGGGAATACTTACTTATGTATGTGTGTACATTATGTATGTGTATGCGCTCTCGGCGCTACACGCATGTGTATTGCTGTACATTATGGTAATAAAATAGAATTTATTTATGGAAAATTCCAATTTAAATATATGAAGATCTGTAATATCACACACACGTAAAGAAAAGCTTATGCATATGTATTAGGGTGTGTCATTTTTAGGTAAAAATTATTTTTATTTTTACAATGCTGCGAAAATCTTCATAATACCCTTCACTAATACAAAATATGGCAGTTATATGCTATAGTGATTCGATATGAACATTTTCTTCGGAGATAATGCTATTGCCTTGAATAATAATTAATGCCAAATTTCGTCAAGAGTCGATACAAGGACTGGATTTTGTTCGGTCAGTTTGTATGCCTGCTATATACTATGGTGATCCGATCTAAAAAAACTTTTTTCGAAAATTGTACGGTTATCTTTTACAATCTTGCTTACCAAATTTCATGACTAGGCCTTGTCCATTAAAAAATTGTCTATATCAGAACATGACCTTGCTTGTTTTGTTTCCATAGAATCTATGTATATATATGCTATTGTGATCCGATATCGGCGGTTCCAATAAATAAGCAGCTTGAGAAAATAAGACGTACGCAAAATTTCAGATATACAAGTATATACCAAAATCTCATCACTTCATGTATATATAGACAGGCGGATGGACGGATGAATATAACTAAAAAGATTGAGCTCATCGTGCTGATAATTTAGTTATATATATTTTTGGGGGCTCTAACGTTTTTTCTGGGTGTTAAAAACTTCGTGGAACACTTAATAAACCTTGTTCAGGGTATAAAAACTCCGTGTCATATAATTAGAAAATGGAAAGTTAGAAAGAGCACCCTTTAATATTAATATCAAAAACTCATGAGGATATCTTTTTTACCTTTTTGAAATTGTTTGTCTGTTTTTTTATCTTGAAAAAAAAAAATCCCAAAAGTGACACACCCTAATACAAATATCTGTATTTGAACACAATACAATTTGTTTTTATGTACAGCATTCTTGAAGTCAGTCCTCTTGGCGCTGACACCGAAAGCATTATTTAATTATTTAAGAGGTACTGAATTTTTTACATGTACACCAAAAAAGAAACAACAAAAAGTAATAATAATTATAAGAATTCTGATTGTACTTAAACGAAGCAGAGATTAATGCCTGAAAGGTAGCGAAATGAATAAATGAATAAATTATTAAATATAAATGTGAAACAAAGATTTAAAAGAGATTCTGAAATTTGTATGATAATTTTATTTTGATAGAAATTAGAAAGCGAAGCACAAGAAGTCTTGTTAACTACTTTGTTAACTGTTACAAACTGATTGCATCGGTGGGCGTTCCGGGAGCAGGTAAGATTTAAATGTACAAGTTCTTAAGGTAAGGTTCAAAAAGCTTATTGTACCATGGCATGCATTAAGCATCGTAACGATGTATAGTACATAGGTAGGGTGGCTAAATGTGAAACCACGGTGAAGAAAATCCCCTTACTCTATCACGTTCTCTCTAAACCTAAACCCTGTGCCCCTGATGAAGTTCACAAATGCAAAAAAATGTATCTGTGCAACTTTCGCGACATCGTCAAGAAACCCTCCACCGATTGTTGCGATTTTTTTCTATACAAAGCCTTGTCTTCCCATAGAAGACGTTCTATAGCACTTCTTCTTCTATCACATGATTGCCAAGTCACTACCAGCAGAATCTGCCAATAATACAGTGACCTGTTAGAACTCCTACCAGAGTTGCTATGTTAACCCCTTTCTAACTATTGGAATGTGCGGCTTGTATTCCATTCATAAACGTGACAAAAACAAAGATCATCTCTACCGAGTCTATAACATATTTGTCGATTAAATATCTACAAGTAGTCAGAGGCGTATATATTTCCTCTTTAACAGAGTTTAATTGTAGGTTGGTGTATGCTTTGGCCCACAGTTATCTGTATCACGGTTGCTAGGAATTTCACTATGTCCTAGAATCCATTGCAAATATACCTTAAAATCAGATGGTAGATCCACTAAGAGATTAAGGCATTATTTTACTATCTCCGATGAAACTCGAGAAGACTTTAGTGAATTAAAAGCCACTTGGCTCTGTGTATATATAAATATTTCTCTTGTCGGAAGCACTCTTTTTGTCAGAACAAGACAGCTTCCTTTGACTGCATCGATTTCCACTTGGTTACCACTACAGTAGTCAGGTAGTCGGAAGGCGTTTCTGGTATCTGTTAGCTATACGTATACATAATTGCTTTTACGAGAATTTTAACCGACCAAGGTAAGTTCGGGAATCTAAACAATTATATATGTATATGTAAATTTATATATATGTATATATATATATAATATGCTAAAAACTGTAATATAACACAAGGATTCGCAGTAACAAGGAGCATCTGTGGGCAAAAAATCTTGACAAAATGTGCGTCGTCCCACTCTCCTGTAAACGCCCCAATAAAAACCCACACCATTAAAAATTTATGATATTCGAAGATATTTATATACATACTGCAACCACTCCTATACATCTATTTATATACTTATATATACAACTCATACTCTGACCTGATAATATGGTCCCGATTTTATCTATTTTTGCCAATACTACCTAAGAAGTAGTAGTGATTCCAGTCCGATTTCGCGCATTTTCCCACTGCTACATAGGATTCTCACATTTATGTTACGTAGCAAACTTGGTTGAAATCGGTAAGGCGGGTCCTGAGATATGTATATAATTTGTGGGGCGTTGCCATGCCCATTGTCTAGTTCTCCGATGTAAAATTTTATGTCTATGTCGTATTTGGTTATTAATAAATCGCACTGTTAGTAGCTTTTAGCGTTATACTCGTATGGGGAGTGAACGAGGTCATTTTTGGTTCGATTACGCCCATCTACGAACTCAAACTTTTGCCCCAGTATCTTTTGTCTTCACTTTCTTTAAAAAAACAGTCAGAGAACGTTTATCATAGAGAAGGTTCACAGCGCGCAGAACGTAAAAATATTTTTGGCTAACTTGGTCGAGATGAGGGAGTTTCACCACTGCCAGCTCGGCAGGAGAAATCTTAAGAGTTGCGCTTGAACAGTTTGGACCATTGAATAAAAATTATGCTCAGAACTATAGATTGCTGTTACAGCCGAATGTTAGCTCTTTTGCTTATATTTTTATACGTTTATATGCAAACATGTGTATTCGTATGAATTCTTTTTGTGCAAATTAAGGAATACATGTGCAATTGAATACATTTGAATTAATTAACTTTTTCAAAGCAACATTCGTAGTTAATGTACAAATAAGAGCTACTTTAAATTTAAATAAATTTAAATATTTCATATGTTTGATGATATACATATCTATTATAAATTCACAAATCTGTATGTATGTGGAGATGCTATATATTACAATAATATTATATGTAAATTACATTTCATTTTAATTTTCATACGCATATCAGCACATACATTACATACACA
>NC_052499.1:45215076-45231522 GCF_016617805.1 Bactrocera tryoni
TTGGTAAGTATTTTTTGTGCCGCTATTCATTATTGTGAGGTTGGTTTGGCTCAGGAATTCTAGAACTAGGCGCCCACGATGGTTCGAGCTTCTGCTACCCCAGGCAGTAGACCATGCGTTAAAATCGCCTGCTATTATTATCGGGGATTTGCCTCTGGTTTCTAACGATAATTCCAGGAGGAAGTCTTCAAATTCTCTAACAGGCGCGCTGGGACGAGCATAGCAGCTTACGTAGTAAATTCCTCCTATTTGCGCCCAAGTAAAACCATTTTTTGCTACTCTGCAGCAAGACGTGAATGTTTGTCCATTGCAGGACCATATTGCTGCTTTGCCACTTATATCTGTTATCCAAGTACTTTCCGAACGTTAGGAATATTGCTCACTCAGTAAGGCGACATCAATTTTGCTTTCTATTATGATTTGTTGCAGCAGGGCTTGTGCTGCGGCGCAGTGGTTTAAGTTCAGCTGCCGTTATGGGCTTATGTCAACTTGAGTAAGATGATAAGGGTTAATTAACTTTAATATCTGAATTTAATAATTTGAAACAACTTGATATAGATTTCTAAATATGTACATGCAAGAAAATCGGTTTTATACAAATGTAAAGTAATGGAATTTTTTCCAAATGCACTGCCGTTATGGCTCTATGTCAACTTGAGTAAGATGAAGAAAGTTAATTAACTATATTATGTGAATTTAATAATTTGAAGCAATTTGATATGGATTTCTAAATGCGTACATGCAAGAAAGTCGGTTTTATACCTAAATGTAAAATTAAGTATTATTTTCCAAATGTACTGTCGTTATGGGCTTATGACAACTTGAGTAAGATGATAAGGATTAATTAACTTTAATATCTGAATTTAATAATTTGAAACAAATTGATATGGAATTCTTAATGTGTATATGCAACCAAGTCGGTTTTATACCTAGATGTAAAGTTATGGAATTTTTCCAAATGCACTGCCGTTATGGACTTATGTCAACTTAAGTAAGATGAAGAAAGTTAATTAACTTAAATAAGAGAATTTAATAATTTGAAACAACTTGATATGGATTTTTAAATGTGTACATGCAAGAAAGTCGGTTTTATACCTAAATGTAAGTAGAAAAATAAACACACGTGATTTAGGTTTAACTCAAATTATATGACCTTTAATTCACTTCAAGTGCTTAAACAATAATGATTTCCTAATCATAAGCTTACTTACTCGCCACCCACACTACGAGCTCCTATCTCTGAGTATACGAGGCGTAGTGTGAGAGAGGCGTTTAGGGAGTTGAGTTACACACGTACATATGTAGTCGACATATATACGTATATATGTCACTCCTCCCAACTTTAAAAGTGGACATATTTCTTAATTAAAGTACTTACGTTTAGATTTAATACATATTTGTTCTAAATCAATTTTGTTATTTAGTTTTAAATATAATCGTATTTTAGAAAACTGCCTACAATAATTTTTAGTATACTATTTTTTGTAGATAACTAAGATAAGATGATTTACTAATATTGCTTAAGTGATTTAGATAATACATAATAATACAACAAAAACTAAAATTAATAAACAAATTTAATTTCTTCAATATTTTTTCTTTTTCCTTTTAAACTGGTTTTTATACTTTCTGACTTTTTGGTTTTTAAACTTTATAATATGATGCTCCCCATCTTCTTCTGTTTTTAACAATCTGACTTGTCTAAATGGATTACATATCTTATTTAATCTTTTCCTTGAATTTTCCGCATTTACGAAATTAGTATCAATATCTTTTTCTTGCCTGTATTTATTAATATTTTCAATTCTCTTTTCTTTGACTTTTTGCGGGTCATTTTTTGGCGGCTCTTTATTAAAAAATATCTTATATGGAATTTCGTTAGTTGTCGAATGAATAATTGTGTGATTATAGGTAAAAATTACTTGTTCTATTTCTAAATATTTCAATTCTTTGTCTTCCGACGTATTTATTATTCTCAATTTCTCATTGAGGGTTTTATGCAAACGCTCGATATCGCCTATGCCTGTTTTGCCTGTTGTTACTTCAACTTTTATGTTTAATTGATCACACCACTGTTTGATGTTCATATTATTTAGGCCTTGGTCTTGGTCAACTTTCATAATCTTAGGGGGTCCCATAGTATTAAATACTTTCAGTAGCGCTCTTTTACTTTCAAGCCAATTTAATGATTTTACGTTCTCTACCATGGCAAACTTCGAAAATAAATCAATACACGTCAAATAAAATTCATTGTTCCACTTCCAAAAGTCTATAACATATTTTTCTCTGATTTCGTATATCGGAGGCGTAACTTTGAATGGTAGTTTGTTGGCAATCTGGTCACTTTTACAGTGATTACAAAGCTCGCAACTATTGATAATATTTGAAATTTCTTTGAGGTAGTTTGGGTAATAATACTTTTCTTTAAAACATTTTGCTACTTTTTCTATCTCCTGGTGTAGTCCATTTAAATGGATTTCTGTAACAATGGATTTGAAATCAGAAAATTCTAAAATATTTTTAATTCTTTATTTGTCCTATAAGTTCTATTTCTGCTACTAGTTATCAAGCTTTTATAAATATCTTGGAACTGTAGAAAGTCGATATCATTTGGCATGTATATAACGGTTTTTTTCTGTAAGAGATAGGTTTTAATGATTTCTTTTATGTATTCTGGCGTTAATTCTTTGTAAGTTATCAAAACAAGATTGTTACTAAATATTTTTAGCGTTTCACAGCTACTTTCATTTCCCTTTATAAGCTTTACTTGATTTTTAAATAAATTTAACGGCCTTTCTGTTATCTGGATATAACTTTCGTTATCTTCCTGAGCCGAATGAGTGGTTGCACAATTTGAGGCGATTTCATCTTCCTCAGCATTGCATTCCTCTATTTTTATGCGTGATAACGCATCCGCAACGTGATTTTCCCTGCCCGGGATGTATTTCACGTCGAAATCATACTCATTGAGGCGTATCTTCCATCTTTGCAGTTTTGCATTTGGCTCATTTAAGTTATGCAACCATTGAAGTGGTCTATGATCGCTGTTGATAGTAAACTTCCTACCATACAAATATGGTCTAAAATATTTAGTGGCCCAAACCAACCCAAGCTAACAGCTCTTTTTCTGTAGTAGAGTAGCGAAGCTCATGCTCATTCAGAGTGCGACTCGCAAAGCAAATTGGGTGACTTTGTTGGCTTAACACTGCACCCAAGGCCACGTTAGAAGCGTCTGTAGTTAGCGTAAATGGTTTTTCATAATTTGGGTACACTAATATAGGATCTTCAGTTATTAAAATTTTAATGGTGTCAACGGCATTTAAATACTCTTTATCTTGAGCATTTATCCTGTTGCCTTTTTTCAAACAGTTCGTTAGCGGTTTGGTAATTTTAGCAAAGTTTTTAATGAATTTGCGATAAAAACCCGCCAAACCCAAAAACTGTTTGATCTCTTTTTCCGTTTGGGGTACAGGATAATCTAGAATCGCCTTAATTTTATTCGGGTTTGGCTTTATGCCTGATGGAGTTACTACGTGCCCCAAAAACTCTGTTTCGTGTTTTAAAAATTCACACTTGGCAAGCTGTACTTTAAGATTAGCATCAGACAGTCTTTGGAAAACTTTATCGAGCGATTCGATATGCTCCTGAAGTGACGTGCTAAACACCACAATATCGTCTAGGTACACCATGCAGTTTTTACCAATTAACCCTTCCAATACTGTGTTCATCAGCCTTTGGAATGTAGCTGGGGCATTTTTCAGCCCAAATGGCATACGCAAGAACTCGTAATGCCCTCCTTGCGTAGAAAACGCTGTTTTCTTTCTGTCATCAGGGTCCATCTCGATTTGGTGGAAACCCTGAGCCAAATCCAAGGTAGAGAAGTACATACATTTACCTAACTTGTCTAAGATTTCATCCATGTTCGGGATCGGGTACCTATCGTCTATCGTTATTGTATTTAACTTACGAAAGTCGAAAACTATTCTCCATTTCTCCTTCCTGATTGATCCGGTTTCTTAGGTACAACCCACAGCGGTGCAGAGTACGGGGAATCGCTATGGCAAATAATCTTTTGCTCCATCATTTCCGCTATTTGCTTGTCTACTTCCGCCTTGTGCACTTCCGGATATCGGTAAGACTTTACGTAGATAGGATCTTCGTGCATGGTTTTGACTTTATGTTTTATTTTGTGGGTGAAAGTTAATTGATTTCCTTCCTTATAAAAAATGTGGCTAAATTTTGTCAATAGGCCTTTGATTTCTTTATATTCCTCGATATTTAAGTGGCTTAGTCTAAAATTAGTTTCATCGTTGTCATCATTCATAACATTTAAATTACTGCTAAAGTGATGTACCGAATCATTTTTATTACAAAATGAATAAAGCTTTCCACTTAAATTAATAGTCATATTTTGAAAATTAATTTTCGAATTCAGTTTCTTAAGTATATCAAAACCTAAAAGTCCATCGTAATTTTCAGAAAATGTATACACGTAGAATTTTAAATTATGTTTAGAAAAAACAGCTATTTCCTGCACTTTGTCTAGAACAACTTTACCTGTTGCCGTTTTTAAAATAATCGGTTTTACTCCTGTAGTTTCATTACTTAATATATATGGTTTAATTAAGCTTACCGATGAACCCGTATCTATTAGAAATTTGATTTCTTTGTTATTTAGTGTCAGTTTAATCGATGGCAGTCCTCCGAGGCTTCTAATTGAAAATTTGACATATCCTGATCCATTGGCTCAGGTTGACCATATCTTCGTATTCTTGATTGATTTGACCCAACGGGATGAGATACTCGTGTTTGTAATGAACTTGTTTGCAGGGCATTGCCTGGGGTATGTGTAATCGGACTATTTAATGAGTGGGTACAATGATTTTGTTGACTGGGTTGGCCAACATTTACCTGTCTGGATTGATTTTGACCTAAAATAGTATTACTGGATGGGACTCCCTGTGTATGAAAGTTGTTGTTATTAAAAGGTAGACAAAAATGATTTCTATCGGGTAAAGTGTATTTATGAAGTTTGTTATTATTAGGGTAATGGGGAGCGCGTGAGTTAGTTTTTACAACATAGTCATAGGCATCATTCTCTTTTAAAATTTTAACTGCAGACTTTACGTTAGTGGCCAGGTTTGCATTTATCAACGCAGTTAAATGGTTTGGCAATTCTGTTTTAAGAGTTTTGATACTTAGTTGTTCTAATTCATTTGTCAAAAATGTTTTAGTTGCACTACTTTCATTTTTTAATTTAATACAATCTTTAATTCTACAAATTGCGTTATTTATTTCCTCACAAAGAATGCGTACACTACCTTTAAATTTTATGTTACTAATTTGTAAAATAAGAGTCGAAATTGGAGTGTGTTCTCCAAACTCATCAATTAAAAGTTCCCTTAACGTGGACCAATCTGACGGCTGCTCCCTTCTTATGATGTCCAAAGCTGCCCCTCGTAGAGTTCTTAAGATGCAGTTAAAATAAAAGGCTCGCTCAGCCCGCTGCGTTGGTGCAACCACAGGCATTATGGAATCAATGCTATCGACATACAGTGCTAAGTAATTAGCATCACCATCAAAAGGCTGAATTAGTTTAATATTTTGCATCACCAGCTCTCTTACTTGTTTTGCTTCAGCCAAGTTTATTTTGTTTGTTTCAGCGCTAATATCTAAGGTTCTTAAGTACTCATTTAAATTTTCTAACTCCTTACTTAAGTCCATCTATTACTCTTTTTTTATTGGAAAGTGCGGAGTATTTAAATCTCTCATCGCAGCGAATATATGTTTGTTATAGCAACACAATGCAAAAATTGAATAGTCTTTGTAAGTTACAACACAAACAACAATGCAGGTATGCCGACTGCTTAGTGTTCAAAAGTATAGCGCACAATTATGTTGTTGTTGTTTATGCACTCACTTGTTGCTATTATTTAGTTTTTAGTTTTTGCTTGCACTATTTTTATTTGTTTCACTAAGTGCTATTTCTAAGTTCCACTTCCATTTGTGGTTTGAGATCAAAGTCAATTGAAAGTCGACCGAAATCAATTAAAGACAACCAGAGGTCATTCAAATATATAATACCAACAAAAGGTAAACGAAAATTAAGAATCTGTCTTTTTGTTTTGTACTAATATATATTCAAAGTACATTTTGTCTTATTTTTATTTTAACTTTGTTTAACAGCTAAGGTTAGAAAACACTTTTATTTATTATTATAATTGTTTCATATCTTTATTGAATCATTCACATAATATTTTTTAAGTTCACGTAAGAAATTAATTTTTGTTTGTTTTAATATTTAACTTTTTGATTAGAACATAGAATGAATATAGGTTCGTTTTAAAAGGATCTTTTTCACAGATCCTACCGACTGCGCCAGTAGAAAAATAAACACACGTGATTTAGGTTTAACTCAAATTATATGACCTTTAATTCACTTCAAGTGCTTAAACAATAATGATTTCCTAATCATAAGCTTACTTACTCGCCACCCACACTACGAGCTCCTATCTCTGAGTATACGAGGCGTAGTGTGAGAGAGGCGTTTAGGAGTTGAGTTACACACGTACATATGTAGTCGACATATATACGTATATATGTCACTTACAATTCTCTATAATATTCGACTCATTACCCGTCGGGGGAAGCAGAGGAAGAAGGAGTCATTTAAAGAACACTAACAAAGTGAGTTGAAAAGCATCGGTGAAAAATTAGCCAACCGCAGCTAGATTTCATGACACACTGGCGTAGTTTGTTTTTAAACTGGATGGCGTCTTGTTTCGCCGTGGAGGGAAGTGCGAACGCACGACACCTAAGTAAATTAAGTTGGCCATCACTCAGCCAGTTTCGTAACTTCACTGCGATATTAAACCACTACATAGTAAATGCTGACGTTATGTAAATTTACAAGCATGTAAACGTGTGCGCGTCGTCAATAGCCTTTATCTTCGCCAAAACGTGCAACAAAATGCAGTGCAAAACGAAAAAGTGTGCTAACAGAAAATCGCTAACCAAAGCCAGCTGTGCGGAGAGACAGCCATTCGTCCGACAGTCAGGTAACGTAGCCAGGCTGTTGTTGTATTCATTGTAGACGCGCGACATTGAGGCTGGCTGTTGTCACGCAAAGTGCAGGGAATAAAATGCATTTAAAAGAGAATTGCGATGCATGAAATGGCGAAAGCGTGGCAAATGCGGGCTATTACTGCCACCAATGCTGACAACTAAGTGCTTTGTTCGTGCCGCCAACGCTGGCCAGTTGCGTCCGTGAGCGTGTGTATGTGTACGTGGCGGCATAGTATGCTGCTGGTGGAAGTTGTTAAGACGAATAGCAAAACCAGCTGGAAGCTCTGAACGCATAATGGCGGTTGCATTTCCGTTTCACTACAAAATGCTCAAGTATCATTGGTGTCGTAAATGCAGAGTTTATGCCACAATATGCGCGAAATACACACAATACTATAAACTTGCGCCAAGTGCTGCTCAAGCGGCGTACTAAAATATATGCAACATTAAGCAGTATTAATGTCATATTTGCATGATATATCCAATTTTAAATAAGAAGAATTTGAAATTGTTGTGTCTTAACGTTTCTTATTTTAAGTTAATAATTTCCTCTTTGCGTATTAACATTCAAAATCAATTCGTAATACGATTGTCTTTTTGAAGTACATAAAGTGCTTCGGAAATTTTTTCGATAAGTGAAATTATTGTACAAAGGAGTTCCATTAAATTTTGTGTGCTTAATCAAATTTCTGGAGCCAAAGCATTCAAAATGTTGGAAAAGGCCTTCGGTGGAAATTGTCTAGCGCGAGGAAGTGTTTTTGATAAGTACGAAAGAAGGTCCAGATGCCGTTGACGATGGATCACATCCAATATGGCCATCAACATCAACTAATGACCAACAGGTCAATAAAATATTGTAATTAGTGCTTGAGGATCGATGATTTATAGTAAGTGGTCTTTCTATCATCGAAAGGACCACTGAAAACCATTTTGAAAGTTCATTTGAGCTTAAGAAAAGTTAAAGCACGATTGGTTTCGAAATTACTAAGTTTTTTCAAAAAGCAGCGTCGCATTAACGTCTGTGAAACAGTACTTTCCGACTACCAGGATGTCATGGTACGTATTATTACTGCCTATAAGTCGCCGTTTACGCTGCGGAAGCAAACGATCAGTCGGTCGAATATCGTTGCCGATGCCGAAAAAACCACGCCCCAGCAGGTTAAAAATCAAGTATTCTTCGACTATTGACGACTAGGACCGGCTAAGCTGTCAACAAGGAATACTATTAATATGTATGTTAGGCTTCGTTTGCGCGAAGATATTCGTAAAAAGAAGGCGGAATTATGGGCCGACAACTGTTTGCTTTTGCACCATGATAATGCACTATCGCATACTGCATTGATTCCTTGTGAGTTTTGCGGCAAATTTTCAACCATTATCGATCCTCAGCCTCCTGGTATTCGCTTGAGTTACCTTCGTTTGACTTCTGGCTATTTAGCAAACTCAAACGAAAAAAGTATTTCGAGACGAAAAGCTTAGTTTTCGACCTCTTTTTACAAAAATTGGGGTAATATTCCCTCTTTCAAGGTGTCAATCGTCTCGGCCTTATCAGCGTAGCCATTTGCTATCACATAACCTCACAAAAATGTTCATTTGCAAACGCAGTAAGTCTGTTCATTATGTAACCCAAACTAAGTAAATATAAATGAAAGGCGAACTCCGAAAGAAGTATGGCCCCATTGAAAACCACATGAAACACCCGTTATAAACTGTAATGTTGAGCTCATTGACCCGTCTTCTCTACGGAATGACAGCTCTCATGTTTCGAACACTTACGCGCACTAGACCACATTGTTGTTATTAACTAGTAACTAAGCCGAGCTCTCGGAAGGAAGTTGGTCAACAAATTTAACTCTGTGATAATATTTTTGGTTCATGGGAATCAGTCACTTTTTTCCATAGTTATGCTATCTTAAGTTGAGATTTGAAATATAAGTTTGAATAAAACC
This sequence comes from Bactrocera tryoni, assembly GCF_016617805.1. NCBI lineage: Eukaryota > Metazoa > Arthropoda > Insecta > Diptera > Tephritidae > Bactrocera > Bactrocera tryoni. Next base: position 45,224,091 of record NC_052499.1, read on the forward strand.
AGTTTGCACATGTTGAGCGTTTTCGGAAAGTTTTCCAAATTCTACTCCAGAAAATGCAAAAAGGAATATAACATTAGAGACTTTCACATCAAATTATCGGTTATTCGAGGGAAGTCAAAAGCTTCATGTTCCGGTTAGGATCCGTTTTGTTATCTGCTGTGGTATGCATAGGAGACTTTGAATATAACAAATGCGTTTGCGACGGATGGTACTAAACAAATTAATCTATCGACCTAGGCGTAAGCCATATACGTACCTAGTTCGAGCAATATCCGTAAATTGATAGATTCCTGGAAGTTTTATTTCTGTAGCTGCTGAGCTGACTTTTTCGAAGCGATGGTCTCTACCGATGGAGTAAAGTAATTAAGCTGAAACATGAACGCTGCTTAAAAGAGACAATAAGAAACTAGCAAAACTTAAAAGCAAAATGTCTACTGCATTGAGCATTGCCTCTAAATAGCGTTTACGATGGAACGACTTTAACTTATGAAAAGAAAGATGCATCAATGAGCAACTAATAAGGTGCTTTGTGAGATCACATGTAAAAGGTGTTAAAGAAAAAAATACACGAAGATCCGTATCCTTCGATGATCTAGAAGATGAAATGGAAATAGAACCTAATCAAACTAAGACATTATTTAAATATTTCAATGATGAAACTGCAAAATTGATTTGATAAAAGTCATGCATGAAACTCCTTTGGATGCTTTGAAAAAATCGTTAAGCAATATTTTAATTAGATTATATTTATTGTCTTTTCTACTTTATAATAAAATACTTTCATTAAAAAATTGTTGATTAGTTATGGTTTATATAGATTTATATTAATTATTTCCATTGTGGAGATTTCCACATAAATTTCTTGCTTGAATGTAAAACCAACATTTATAACATTTTTCACTATTTACTGCCTTTGGCCAATGACATTAAGAGCTTGGCACTGAATCCACGCTTCATCACCTTAACACGCGTTTTGTAACCATTTTTATCGGCTGTATATATCGTCATTGTCTCAGTATCGCTCTTCTCGTCATAGGCCGTGTACATGCCCATTATCACCAATTCCTCATCCGCTGTACCGGGATTCATAATAATGCCAATCTCCTCACGTATACTGCCATTCGGCTCGTCCTGCCTAGGTAGATCAAAGGCGACAATTAATATGTTAAAATTGTTATAGACTTGTATGCCAGTTACTTGAATCGATAGCCCTCCTTTGTGGGTACCTGACTGTAGTACATGGTGATGAATCCAGGATAAATATAGTCCAACATTTGGGTATTTGCAGAGAGCAAAGAGGTGATAAGAATTGATGCCGTCAAAAGCTACATTATGACAATAGAGCTATAAAAATTAATTTGAACTTGAATTCTTATTGCAAAAGATCGTAAATATACAAGTAGATTTTGTGTTACGTGTCTCGAGCTTGAACCATTTTCCTGCCAAAAAAGATAAATAATTCGAGGCCAGGAATAGCAGCAACATTATTACGTAAATATATTGATTATTGGAATTAAAAATTGCTAAAAATTAGAGTGTGTATAATGGTGATGAAATATATATTTAAACCATCCATACAGAGCTCGAGTGAGGCACTCGATGTGAAACCACACGCATAAAGAAATGTGAAAGTGTTGGTAAGCAATATCCGTATTGGGGACCCACAACATCGCTTCATAATCGATTTTGTACAAATTCACTATTTCTCAGCCCAAAATTATTTGCGATTTTTTAGTAAAATCAATATGCCGTTGAGAGCGCAAAGTTGGAAGAAATTGTTTGATCTAAACATCTTGCTGTAGAAGTCACCTCGAGGAATATTAAAGTTGTTTCAATTCCTAAAGAAACAGAACCAGCTTTCAAAGGAAATATAACTTTAGAAGCTGATCAAAAGGTGGAATTTATTTCAGCGTCATTTTAATGTTTGTAGAACAACATAAGACGGGATTGCTGCGAAATATTCTGCTCATCTTCGAGCTTTTCGAGTAATGATTTCTTGTGCCGTAACCTCAGAACTAATCCGTAAATACGATTTCTAACAAACATTTTAATATTGGCCAAACATGAAGCGCGTCAAGTTTTTATGATAATAAGTATCGGGTGATTTTTTAAGAGCTTGATAACTTTTTAAAAAAAAAAAACGCATACAATTTGCAAAATCTCATCGGTTCTTTATTTGAAACGTTAAATTGGTTCATGACATTTACTTTTTGAAGATAATTTCATTTAAATGTTGACCGCGGCTGCGTCTTAGGTGGTCCATTCGGAAAGTCCAATTTTGGGCAACTTTTTCGAGCATTTCGGCCGGAATAGCCCGAATTTCTTCGGAAATGTTGTCTTCCAAAGCTGGAATAGTTGCTGGCTTATTTCTGTAGACTTTAGACTTGACGTAGCCCCACACAAAATAGTCTAAAGGCGTTAAATCACACTTTCTGGGTTTGTTAATGTGAACCTGGTACTAAAAATTGATCAAATCAGATTAGCTCTACTTTAACCCATTATATACCTAATATGATACAGTATAACTAACATAACGATCAATATAAGATAGTCTCAGCGCTCACATATCTACCAAATTTTCGTTATTTTAGTTAAATTAATGTAGAATAAATCGATCAATGGTTGAGTTATATTCATACATTTTCGGCGCTACATACCACCACACAGCTCGCGATTCTATGGCCATTTTGAGGAAAACTTCGGAGAACAATTCATCTCAAGAAATGGACCCGTAAGTTCAGCCACCAAGATCATCCGGCGATTTAACGCCTTTATACTATTTTTTGTGCAGGGCTACGTCAAGTCTAAAGTCTACAGAAATAAGCCAGCAACTATTCCAGCTTTGGAAGACAACATTTCCGAAGAAATTCAGGGCTATTCCGGTCGAAATGCTGGGAAAAGTTGCCCAAAAATTGGACTTTCCGAATGGACCACCTAATATGCATAATTGAAAATATGTTTGGAATAATTTTTACCGCTGATAAGAGTCATGGACAATCTAACGTTACAAATAAGAACCGATGTTTTTGACGTAATTTATTTGATTGCATTTGCATTTTAAATGTAAGTATCAAGCTCTTAAATCTTCAGATAGTTGTTACAAATCTGCTTATCTACATTTTAATATTTTCAACCAAAGTTGAATCAAAATCGACCATGTTGTAAAAATTACTCCAATATGCTTTTATATGCGCTAAAATTTTATGTAATTCAATTAAAAGTCGAAAAAGTACACTAGAGTATTCCATAAACCGGATCCTAATTCGGTTGTAGATCAGATCCGTCGATCTAATATTATGAAAAAGCGCTCAAAACTATAAATTTAAATATTTGACCAAATATGCGAGCGAAAAAAATCTTCGAGTTATCAACTTTTAGTAGAATCACTTTTCTTATCACTTCTACGTTTTTATCACATTGAAATATCAAACAACACCTTCTCATTATTTCGTGCTCTTGCGGTATTTACTTTTCATATTCAATATACCATATTTCACACAATATGAAAATTCATTGAAATTATCTTTGCAATATTGTATAATGTTTTCCTTGTAATATAATGAAAGGTGTGACATATTCAATAGTTTTTGTAACTGATCGCCAAGCTTCTTCTGGATCACATACCAACTTTGCGGACACCATTTTGCACTGTATTACGTTAAAGATCAAATAAACGACTGAAGCATTGTAAAAAGAGGCGTTAACATGAAGGTTTCCAATCATATGCCATTGAGTCCATCACTTCAGATATGCATCATTGTGATTTGCAAGTGGATATACACATACAGTGACAAGTGAAAAAATGCACTTTTTGCAAGGCAATATAATTTCTACCAACTGTCAAATCAAAATCTTAAAAAAGGCGAATCGTAACGAATGGTGTAAATTATATAAAATGAGTTAATTAAATAGAGATTATATTGTTCTGTATTCGACTGAATAATATGGTTGAAATATTCTTCAAATTTTTGATCATGGCTAAACTCAAGCATAGCAGGCAAAATGAATAACAACTTAACATAAGCTTACTTTTAACCTAAGTTGCATTTTTACTGTATTCCACTGTAAATAGACACACATATGCAAAGAAAATACGTAACATCGAGGTAAACAGGTGGGTCCAACAATTTAACTGCAGTGATTTGCAGATTTGAAAACCATCTTTTGATGTTGTAATTAATAATCAACTCCGTTCTTGGCGATTTTATTGATGATTCGTTATGTTAAATTGTACAAGCTTGGAGACAGTATGACAGAGAAATAGACACCTGCTTTGACAAAGAATCAATTAAAAACATGTTTAATTGCACTCACTATTGAAATGTCATGTACCAGACATGCAGAGCATATCTTTAAAGAATTTATGAGCTGTACATGGCACTCATCCTATACTGAAATTATAGTTCGAAAATATCAAGGTTAATGTCTAAAATGAGGGTTTCGAAATAACGGTTACAGCAACAGCAGTAGTCCAGCTTGATCATTGACCTATTCTTCACAATTCCTCGTTACTTCCGTTTGTCAACCCGTGACCCAAAAATACTTAGCAATTGTCGGTGTATTTTTCTCAAACAAAAATTTATAACAGCAATCTGTCCAAAAATTGAGATCAAAGTTGGGGTACTAAAAGAGCTTTGACCACTACAGGGAGTGCGGTTGTCACCTTTCAAACCAACCCACCTTGCAATTATCAAATTTTCATCAATGACAAGTAACTCATTTTAATACTTACAATTGCTATAATTGAAGTAGGCTGCAGCCCAATAGGTTTCTTAATAATTTCTAAATTTTCTTGAAAGGTTATGGCTTTAAATAACATACGACTTGTATGAATTCCAAGAAAATCTATCTGTATATTCAAAAATATATGAAAATTCCTTTTTCTTGAATGACCGTAACAAAATGGATTTGTTATTTTGCCATAAATAAATTAAACATATTAACTTCAAGAAACGATGGGACCTTATTCATCGACAAGAATGACTTACAACTCTAAACTAAAAAAATTTTTTCTACTAAAAAAGTAAACAACCTTAGGTCTACACATAAGGCTTGGTACATATGTATGCTTTTCACGATCTGACGTAGGTTGCTATATATATATCTGGCCTAATAATGTAAATAGGCATATTTATCAACGAAAATGGTTTTTATTTTTTTGGTTTTTTTTTTTTAATTTTTTTTAAATTTTTTTTGTCGATTTCTGTTTTGTTTCGGGCTCATACGCAAAGATCCATGATTCGTCACCCGTGGCGATCTTATAAACGTCTTTTGAAGCACCGCGATCGTATTTTTTCAGCATTTCTTTACACCAATCCACACGAGCCTGTTTTTGAGCGATTGTCAAATTGTGCGGGATCCAACGAAAACAAACCTTTTTTACGGCCAGGTGTTCATGCAATATCGAATGTATGCTGGTGGGAGAAATGCATAGGCATGCCTCTATCTGAAGGTATGTTACATGACGGTCTTGCATTATCAGTTCACGTACGGCGTCGATGTTTTCCGGCACAACGGCTGGTTTTGGACGACCTTCACGGAATTCGTCTTTGAGCGAGCGACGGCCAGGATTGAATTCGTTGTACCAGTTTTTCACAGTGCTATAGGATGTTGCTTCATAGCCATATAAAAATTTTAGTTCATCGATGCACTCTTGTCGTGATAAACCACGTCGAAAGTTGGGAAAAATGATCGCACGAAAATGTTCACGAGTTATTTCCATTTTTTGGCCGAGATGAATTTTTTAATTCCCTGTAAATAAAACAATTCACGATTAAATGACAAAACGTTCTGAGTGATGTTATGCTAAAAAATGTCAAACTTTCCAATGGAAATGTCAGCTTGCACCTGGCAACATTTAGTGTTGCCCTAGGCCAGAATATATATAGCAGCCCTCGTATTAGATAACGCTTGCAAAGTAGATAATAAAAAAAAAATTAAATAAAACTGGCCAGACAATCGGAAAATGCTATATGTACTTCAAATTCTATAAAAATCGAGCGTTCCTACCAAAATCCTACCTATCTACCATAATTTCTCAAAAACGCAATGTTCAAAAACAAATATCATCAAATATTGTATAAATCATTTATCTATGAATAATAAATTTCTTTTGTTTTTTATGAATGAATAATATTTACCTAATACGCTTTCTGGTTTGGCCACATGTCAAGTCACCAACATGTCGGCAAAAGTCAAGATCGCGAAGACGACAGAAATGACGTTCTCAGCAGTCAACTAGTTCGTTGGAATATGCAAATATTATATTTTATATACCTGTACATGCATATTCATTTAGCAATAAATATTTCGTGGCTCTTTGGAGTGAAAGCGAACATTTAAATTTTGATTGACATTTTCTTCTTTCTATTGCTGACATATCAATACATAGTATAAAAGAAAGTTGATTTTTCTGTCCCGATCTCTCTACGTACGCTTAAATCTTTAAACTACGCAACGGATTTTGATGTGGTTTTTTTAATAGATAGAGTGATTGCAGAGGAAGAAATACTGTTATTTTTGAAGCTTCTAATGTGATGTCGTAAATAATTATATTTTTTCCGCTTACATTGAAAACACCGACTGCTAAATGTGTATATACAAGAAAATCGACTTTATACCTGAATTTAAGATTGTCGAATTCTTCCAAATGCCCTGCCGTTATGGCTTTTTGTCAACTTCGATAAGATGAAGAAGGCTAATAAACTTTAATATTTGATGTTAATGATTTGAAGCATCTGCGGGACGTAGTGTTTTAGCGTGTACATTAGGGTGGCCCATATTATATAGGCGAAAAACTAAATCGGGTTTACAGATCGGAGCACCCCACAAATTTTTTGCTATCGGCAAAACAAATATTATGGGAAAGTTTCAATTTAATATTCCAACGGGAAGAGGGTGCTCAATGACATATAACATTAAGAAAAAATGAAAGAAAAAATCACAAAAATTTTAAGGATTTTTTTTTAATAATTACAACTACGTAGGAAGTAATAAATTCATTTATTTTATAGAATAATGTTAATAAATAACGCAATCTTATATAATAATAGAGAGGGATAAAAAAACATGGCTTATTTCTTTGAAGTTGCCGACCCCAAGCTTTTAACAACTGCTCTCTTTATCGTATTTTTCGGAACCCACTTTCTATTAGCTTCTACCACTTGTAGGAGCAACTGCTTCTCTTCTTCATCATTTGTTAGAAGCTTATTGAAGTCTTCAAACAGTTTGACTCCACGCTCAGCAATATCATTAACAACTTTCAGGTTTCTTACGATTTGTTTCCCTCCAATGTAATGCTGATTGATTTTCCATTCATTTGGATCTGTGTTTAAAAACGTTGAATTTATCTTTAACTTTTCAAACACCTGCAAAGATCTTTGATTGGCAAAAAGGGCCAATTCGGCTTGGTCACTTAAAAGTGACGAATCAC